>NC_073409.1:23558192-23858192 GCF_028641065.1 Leucoraja erinaceus | reverse complement strand
CCGAGAGGGCCAGTGCAAGGGCAAGTTGACAACATCTAAACTGCCAGCTGCGCTGTTCCCTCACAGGGCAACGTCTGGTGACATTTAACTGAAAATTTCTCTGTTTATTAGATTTCACAGATAAACCCTCAATATTCCCTGTTGAAACGGTGGAAGGAAAGACTGTGAATGTAACCTGCACCTTCAACACCACATGTGATGGAACAGCTTCCACCTTAACCTGGGTCACCCCCATTGATGAACCACTGTCAGTCTCACACAGTGTAACTCAGTGGGGTGACAAACTGACATATACTTCTGTTGTGTCCCTGACCCCAGCGCTCAAACATCACAGGCAAAACCTCACCTGCAGATTCAGATACCGAACTGTTTCATCGGAGCAGACCCTCACACTGACTGTTCAATGTAAGTATGAAGATTTTTTATTGTACACAAACAACAATAGTCCACGTTGTACACAGATGATTCCACAGCAGCACTGTAAAACTGGCAGAAATGTCTCTTTTCCCAAGTAACTCTGGCAAGGACACTTGGGATACCCCTCTCCTGCTTCAAGAGACACTCCCACTGCACTGCCCCTCCTGCTGGGCGACGCTCCCTCAATACTGCCCCTCCCCAGGGTTGATGCCCCCTTACCAAGTGTGGAGCTCCCACTGTACTGGCCCTCCCAATGTGGTGCTCTCTCAGTACCTCCCCTCCCACAGTGCATCACTCCCTCAACACTGCCCCATTAACAGTACGGAGGTCCCTCAGCAATGCCCCATAATATGCTGCATTTTGCCCTTTCTATCATATAGCAATTTCCTCTGTAGCCTGAACTGACAGAAACAAACTTGCACGAATATCAGACGTTTTCCACCAGTGATCTCTCAAGATGCCCCACAACTGGTGCCCAGGAACTGATCTGTATTTGCTTTTAGATTCCCCACAGAATCTCTCAATCACTTCTTCCGATAAGGTGAACAAATCCTGGGTCAGTATAAAGGAAGGGAACTCTACAGCGATCCTCTGCTCCGTCCAGAGTTTCCCAGCGTCTAACCTGACATGGAGACATCTTGGTGTTACACTGAACAAAACAAGTTCCAACAACGAGCTGTGGTTGGAGTTCCCTCAGGTGACACCACACCTCACTGGGGTCTATCAGTGTGTGGCGGAGAATAAACATGGGACAGCGGAAAGGACCGTGACCCTCGCCATAGAACGTGAGTGAACACACCGACGTGTCTCTCCAAAGACCAACATAAGATGTGTTGTAAATTACGTAAGCTGTAATTACCTCAGCTTTTATCAATAGATAAGGGAGAAATGTGTAACTAGAGAGAGAGTGGGAGCCCTCAGGAATCCAAGCGGTCACCACTCGGTGGGGGCGCTGCAAGCCGGCAGCCCTGTCAGCAGCGTGTCCGTTTTTTTCTAAATTTTGTTTTTTTTATTATGTTTTAATGTATGTTTTTAATGTTTCTTTGTGTGTCTTGTGTGGGGGGTAAGGGGGAAACTTTTTCCATGTCGTCTCCCCCGTGGCTTAACATCGAAGATCGGGCGGCCTTTCCCGGAGACGTACTCGGGGCTTCAGCAGCGGGCACAGCACGGACTCTCGGCATGGGGCGGGGGAGCCCTCATCAGGGGCTCACCGGAGTGGAGCGCTCCGTTCGCTGGCCCGCAGCAGCCTGAAGCCCCTGGATTTAATAGGAACCTAAGAGGTAAATCTTTCACACGGAGGATGGTGTGTGTATGGAACAAGCTGCCAGAGAAGGTAATGCAGCTGGGACTATCCCAACATTTAAGAAAGAGTTAGACAGGTACATGGATAGGACAAGTTTGGAGAGATATGGACCAAAAGCAGGCAGGTGGGACAAGTGTAGCTGGGACATATTCGGCCGAAGGACTTGTTTCCACACTGTATCACTTAATTAGTCTGTGGCTCTGTTTCACTGCTGGCACTGACAGTAATGGTTATAGAATGCACAGAACAAATTAATGAAAGATATACAAAAAGTAATGATGTTAAAGAAAACAGCCATTGTTCACTGTGTGCTAGGTGAGAATGATTACAGACATTACTTCGAGTCATAGAGTCATAGAGTGATACAGTGTGGAAACAGGCCATTCAGCCCAACTCGCCCACAATGGCCAACATTGTCCCAGCTACGCTCGTCCCACATGCCTGCTCTTGGTCTATATCTCTCCTAACCTAATACATTAATCCTGAACAATCCTGCCATAAACTAGCGTGGTTCCGGTTTTGCAACCTACTTCATTGTGGATCTTGGATTTATTTCCTCTAGAACTTTAACTGAATAACTGAAACACCAAATTCTGAAATGTGTTATTTTTCTCTTTTCAACAACTGCTGTACTTGTGTACAGTTAATCACAGTGGGTTGCTGATGGCTACTGTGGACGATAGGTGGGTCTTTGTGAGAACAAGTTAATGAAACACCGTCATTAATAACCATCTCTTTGGCCTCAGTTCCTGCAACAGATGGGCAGAGGTTACCAGTCATCCCATTGGCTGCTGCAGCAGGGGTCGTGTTCCTGATCATCCTATCGACTGTGATTTGCTGCATTCTCAAATCGCGATGGAGAACAGACAGGTGGGTGGTTGTCCCCTTCCCCGAGATCCCCTCCATCCCTCCAACCCAATTCCAGCCGTTCAGTTCGTTCACGTTTATTTTCAAACAGAGACACAGGGACAATTAAACATCTTGCTTGCAACATCATCATAGACAAACATACAAAAAAAAGTTATACTTATAATATTTGAATAGAAAATATCTCCATAGATGCTGCCTCACCCGCTGAATTCCTCCAGAATTCCTCTACCTTTGATTTTTCCAGCATCTGCATTTCTTTCTTAAACATGCAAAAACTATATATCATTGCAAAAATATAATTGAAAAATAAAATAAAATTATTCCATGGTTGTGCATGAGGTGGTCCTTAGAGTTCTGTTGTTGACGTAGGATGAGGGTTGTGCAGGTCGGTAGATTCAAGAGTGTTTAATTGCCACATGTACCAGCAATGAAAGGCTTATCTGCTGCAGCTTTATAGTCCCATTAACAAAATAACACAAATGTATATATAGTCAATAATTTCCACCCTGACAAAGAACATTTCTGATACTGTGGGTTAACAAAGCCTTTATTTCTGCTCTTAGACCACAAGTGGATGCATCGAGAACGGTGACAAGAGAGGAATCTGGAACAGTGCAGATGAGAGAGAGACAGATGCAGGAGGAACGTTATGAAATGCACCACACGCAGTCGGAAACAGCCCAGGTAATAACCATCCTGAGTGATGCCCGTCACAGTGTATTCCTTTCTCACTGGACAAACACACGTCACTGAGACTAAAGCAAGGTGGACACTGGTACAACACCGCTCCACTTTTCCTGACCCAGCTCCAGCGGCCAAGGTGGCACAGCGGTAGAGTTGATGCCTTACAGCGCTTGCAGCACCAGAGACTCAGGTTTGATCCTGACTACGTGGAGTTTGTATGTTCTCCCCGTGACTATGTAGGTTTTCTCTGATATCTTCGGTTTCCTCCCACACTACAAAGACGTACAAGTTTGTAGGTTAATTGACTTTGTGTAAATGGTCTCTAGTTTGTGTAGTGTCTGTATTGTTAATATGTGGGGATTGTTGGTTGGCACAGACTTGTTGGACAGAAGGGCATGTTTCTGTGCTAAAACTAAAACTAAAAACTAAATTAAACACTCAAACCCATCACAGCTTGGGATCTGCAGCTCCTCCAGCCATGTGACATTCCCTAAGCAATGCCCCACTACACAGACAGTCTCTCAGTACTGCCTGCGAGTGTCTGCCTTGGTTTCTGTGTTAAAGACACAGCAGGAGGGTCTTGAACCCAGAACCACCTCTCGGAGAGGTGGGAGTGTACTTCCCTGTGATCCCAACTGTCACCCTGAGACTGAAATCATAAAATCAAACCCACTATTGATCGACGATTATCGGCATTTATTTATTTTAGTTTAGTTTAGAGATACAGCGCAGAAACAGGCCCTTTGGCCCACCGAGTCTGTGCTGACCAGCGATTACCCATATACTGGAACCGTCCTGCACACTAGGGACAATTTGTAGAAGCCATCTAACCTGCAAACCTGTATGACTTTGGAGCATGGGAGGAAACCGGAGCACCCGGAGAAAACCCACAAAGGTCATAGGCAGAATGCACAAGCTCCCTGGACAACATGCGCAGTTAGTATTGAACCTGGGACTCTAGCGTTATAAAGCAGTAACTCTACCACTGCGCCACTGTGCTGCCTATTGTGGGTGGAGTATTCTCCAGACCCATATATAGCAATTGCCAGTGCTGCCATTTGTCACTCTGTCTATTTCTATTCCTGTCACAGGATAAAGGTCAGATGGACACCAAAACCACGATGAACATGAATCAACTTCAAGAAGATATTTATGCAAACTGCCTGGTGGAGGATCCCATATATGCAAATGTATAATTGGATCAGGAACAGGAAACGCATGCTCTGGGAATGGCACAGGAAAGGACTGCTTGGAATTCCAACATCGTCAGAGAAACCACACGAATTAGCGGCACAAATCAATCCCCAGAATCTCTATACACTCATCTCCCATTCCTGTGTCCCATTTTTCCCTTTTATCCTCTCTTGCCTCTCTCTCCCTGTCCTCTTCCACACATATCCCTCCCTCTGGCTTGACATTTCACTTCTCCTCCTCTCCTTATCTGGCACCCTTTAATTTCACCCTCAGCCTTTGTGACTTAGTTCACCCATCTGCCAATCACCACCCTCCCCTGTGCCCTATCCCTTGTCCCAACCCACCTTTCTTATTCCCGCCGAATCCATCAGTCTGAAGAAGGGTCCCAGCCCAAAACATTGACTGTCCATTCCCTCCAGAGATGCTGTCTGACCCGCTGAGCTACTTCAGCATATTTTTATTGCTTCAGTCTCCAGCATCTTTGGTCTCTTGTGTCTTCATTACAAAATGAAACTCCATCTTGTGCATATATAATGATTTCAGCTCAACTGTCTTCTGTGGTAGACCACATCATAGGCTCAGCAATCGTTTGGTGAAGAAATGTCCCTACACCATAGTCTGAAATGGCCTATCCTGTATCCTGAGACTATGACTCCTGGTTCTGGACAGCCCACCATCAGAAACGTCCTTCCTGCATCTGATCTGTACAATATCATTGGAATTTTATAGTTTCAATTAGGTTCTCTCTCGTTCTTCTAAATTCCAGCGAATATAAACCTATTCTCTCTTCAATTATCATTTTTATTACAAATTGTTAACAGCAAAGCACTTTAATTAATTATCTGGACAAATAAATCTATATACGAATGTTTGTGTGCTCTCTTGATCTCCTACATTGAAGCAAAAATGGTCCATGGTAGTGCAAGAGGTGGTCCATAGAATTCCATTGCTGAGGTAGGATTAGGGTCAGCTCAAGAACCTAAAGGTTAAAGGAAAGTTGTTCTTAAACATGTAATCAGGGTAAGTGTAGTGGGACCTCAGGCTGCCCAAGGGTAGCAGCAAGAAGTGGACATGATGATGGGGATTATTGGTGGTAGATGCTGCCTTCCTGAGACATACATCAAGTAATCTTGCAGGTGATGGCAGTTCAGACAGTCAGGAAATGTCTAGCTGATGGGATCCTTATTTGTTTATGAAATAGAAAACATCGACACAGCTCTGCCGAAGACTACAAGAACTTGTAGAACATTGTGGATGTTGACCCGTCACACTAGCCTCCTCCCACATCGACTCCACCCATAGTTCACATGGCATCAGGAAAGGAACCAACATAATCAAGGACCATTCACACCTTGTTTATTCTATTCTTTCCCCTGCAACCACAGAGGATGTAACACTTGTCCCTGTCCATGTACCTCTTCCCTTGACTACGTCCAAGGACCCTGACAGTCTTTTCAGGTGAGGCAGAGATTCATTTGCACCTCCTCCAACCTTTTCTACTGTATCCGCTGTTGCAGGTGTGGACTCATATTTATCGACGAGACCAAGGCAGGCTCAGTGGTCATTTGGCTGAACATCTCCGCTCAGTCCGCTTAAACTTACCTGATCTCCCAGTTACTAAACACTTTATCTCCCCTTCCCATTCCCATATTGACTTTTCTGTTCTGGGCCTCCTCCATTGCAATGTGGAGAAACAGCACCCCATGTTTCGCTTGGGCAGCTTACACCCCAGATGTATGAATATTGACCTCTAACTTCAAGTAACCCTTGCTTTGTCTCTCTTTCCATCCCTCCTCCTTCCTAATTCTCCAATCAGTCTGACTGTCGCTCTGATTACATTTTATCTCTGTATGCCTCATTATTACCTTCTCATGTAATTCCGGTCCTAAACTTACCCCCTTTAGTCTGGTTCAATCAAACACCGAATACGAGCACTGGAAAACCAACTTTCTTTGTAGTGCACCATACCAGTACAAATACAATACCTGTTCCAACACTGCGAGACCGATCCTTGCCTCTACTCACTTGAGCCCAACAGCCACGTGCAAATAGAAACACCCCAGAAGATCGACCCACCCTAATCTGCTACCTACTCTTTTATAGCCTTACAGATCCTTGGCGTGAAAATGCATGGGGGGGCCAACCGCTACAAGACAATTATCGATACGTGCTGCAAAATACATTGAATGACTGTTCCCTATCCCAATCATACAATTGCGTGTAACATAGTTTCAACACAAAGCACTTAGGGGGAAACGCTTCTGTTAAGTAAATAAACATTATCCCCAATTATAATAAACATCTTTGGTGAGGCCCCTCTACTGGACCAATCATAATTAGCAGTGAGAAGACTCTGCAACATAATTGTATTCCATCATTTTCCCAACCAATCCCAAGCATGCATTTGCAACAGGACCCAGCTCCTTCTGCAAAATCTCATACATTTTAACAATTACAGGCCATCTGGACATCAACCTCTATTCAACCCCTTTGCAGGCCAGAGACTTTCTGGAGCCATCTATACCTCATGGTTCTGCAGCTTTTTGTAAAAGATGCCAAGCAGGTTTTACAGATCTTTTAAACTGTCATCCTCCATCTTGTCAAGTACCCAAAATGTCTGATATTAACATTGCCCTCTTTTATCACATATGATAACAAACAAAGTAAAATGACCATATAACAACCATATAACAATTACAGCATGGAAACAGGCCATCTCGGCCCTACAAGTCCATGCCGAACAATTTTTTTTTTTTTCCCCCTTAGTCCCACCTGCCTGCACTCATACCATAACCCTCCATTCCCTTCTCATCCATATGCCTATCCAATTTATTTTTAAATGATACCAATGAACCTGCCTCCACCACTTCCACTGGAAGCTCATTCCACACCGCTACCACTCTCTGAGTAAAGAAGTTCCCCCTCATATTACCCCTAAACTTTTGTCCCTTAATTCTGAAGTCATGTCCTCTTGTTTGAATCTTCCCTATTCTCAAAGGGAAAAGCTTGTCCACATCAACTCTGTCTATCCCTCTCATCATTTTAAAGACCTCTATCAAGTCCCCCCTTAACCTTCTGCGCTCCAGAGAATAAAGACCTAACATATTCAACCTATCTCTGTAACTTAGTTGTTGATACCCAGGCAATATTCTAGTAAATCTCCTCTGTACTCTCTCTATTTTGTTGACATCCTTCCTGTAATTGGGCGACCAAAATTGTACACCATACTCCAGATTTGGTCTAACCAATGCCTTGTACAATTTTAACTTTACATCCCAGCTTCTATACTCAATGCTCTGATTTATAAAGGCTAGCATACCAACAGCTTTCTTTACCACCCTGTCTATATGAGATTCCACCTTCAAGGAACTATGCACGATCCCTTTGTTCAACTGTATTCTTCAATTCCCTACCATTTACCATGTACGTCCTATTTTGATTTGTCCTGCCAAGGTGTAGCACCTCACATTTATCAGCATTAAACTCCATCTGCCATCTTTCAGCCCATTCTTCCAAATGGCCTAAATCACTCTGTAGACTTTGGAAATCCTCTTCATTATCCACAATACCCCCAGGATAAATGTGAGGTTATCCACTTTGGTAGCAAAAACAGGAGGGCAGATTACTATCTAAATGGTGTCAAGTTATGGAGAAGGGGAAGTACAACGGGATCTGTGGGTCCTTGTACATCAGTATATGAAAGTAAGCATGCCGGTACAGCAGGCAATGAAGAAAGTGAATGTTGGCCTTTATAACAAGAGGAATCGAATATAGGAGCAAAGAGGTCCTTCTGCTGTTGTACAGAGCCCTAGTGAGACCACACCTGGAATATTGTGTACAGTTTTGGTCCCCTAAAGAGGAAGGACATTCTTGCTATTGAGGGAGTGCAGCGTAGGTTTGCAAGGTTAATTCCCGGGGTGGCGTGACTGTCATATGCTGATAGAATGGAGCAGCTGGGCTTGTACACTATCGAGTTTAGGATGAGAGGTGATCTCATTGAATCATATAAGATTGTTAAGGATTTCGACACGCTAGAGGCAGGAAACATGTTCCCGGTGTTGGTGGTCCAGAACCAGGAGTAAGCCATTTAGAACGGAGATGAGGAAACACTTTTTCTCACAGAGAGGCGGGTTTTCTGGATGCTTTCAAGAGAGAGCTAAATAGGGCTCTTAAAAATAGCAGCGTCAGGGGATATGGGGAGAAGGCAGGAAATGGGTACTGATTGGGGATGATCAGCCATGATCACATTGAGTGGCGGTGCTGATTCGAAGGGCCAAATAGCCTATTCCTGCACCTATTGTCGAACACTGTCCAGCACCAGGCCATGGCAAGAGAGCTTTTATTCGCGGCACGGTGCAGCTATCTTTTTGTAGTCGGAGTGATGCATCCATTAGTAATTGCATGTATGTTATCAATCGTTCATCCAAGGCATGGAGATCATAGGTTGTCTCCACAACTTCTTCCGCCCCCCAGGGAGTCCTGAGAGGCCTCCCATAATTACTTCAGCTGGGGTCAATTGAGTAGTAGAATGGCGAGTCATATGCATAGCAAATAAAGCCATAGGCAAAACCTGGACCCAGTTAAGCTTTGTCTCTTCAGTTAGTTTAGCAAGCTTGCTTTTTAAAGTTCCATTAGCTCGCTCCACAATTCCTGCAGCCTGCGGATGGTGTACACAGTGAAATTATATCACTCCTCGACTGAAAAGATCTAAGCAATGTTCTAGGTAAGTCGACAAAATAAATTTGAATTCACTGGAAAGGCCGATGCGGTAATGGCTCGTTTTCACGGGGCGACTTGACGCAAGATGTAGCCAGAGTGGAGTGGTCGTGGTCTAGCACGATATCACACGATATAACGGGGGTAGAGTAAAGAGTTCCCACGGTACTCGGCAATTCTGTCATTTGTGCGAGTGACTTGTCCGTCTCCCGATCTTTCCCGAATGAACATCGTGGACTGTAGTGTAGTTAATCACGTGGCACAAATGATGTTACTTTGTTGTCACACACTCTATTCGTTTTTTTCACCCGAGTTCTTTAATGAGCTGAAGAATAATCTGTGTTTTTTTAGACAAATGTTGTTTGGTGTGATGCACCTTCTCTCAATATGTGCAAGAAGTCGTCTTTTTATTTTGTCAAATATGAATAAAGACTGTATCTCACATTGACCGTGATTATTGTGTTATTTTATGATCTACTGAGAGGTGAAACTTTCAGTCTGAAGAAACTTTCAGCCCGAAACGCCACCCGTTCCTTCTCTCCAGAGATGCTGCCTGTCCCGCTGAGTTGCTCCAAGCAACTGGTGTCTATCTTCAAAGGACTGACCAGGACTGCCTCTCTCTCTCTCTCTCTCTCCCTCTCCCTCTCTCTCTCACACAGGCATGAATGGATGAACTCCGCGGGCCAGGCAGCATCTACGGAGGGAAATGGACAGACGACCCATTCTTCAGGCTGCCTTATGTCTCTTCCCCCCCCCCCCTCACCCCAACTCCCACCCACACACGTGAATGCTGGAGAAACTCAGCGGGTGCAGCGGGGCCAAAACGTTGCCTATTTCCTTCGCTCCATAGATGATGCTGCACCCGCTGAGTTTCTCCAGAATTCGCGTGTGGGGCTGGGAGTTGGGGGGGGGGGGGGGGAGAGAGACGTAAGGCAGCCTGAAGAATGGGTCGCCTGTCCATTTCCCTCCGTAAAGGCTGTCTGGCCCGCGGAGTTCCTCCAGTCATGCCTGTGTGAGAGGGAGGGAGGGAGAGAGAGAGAGAGAGAGAGGCAGTCCTGGTCAGTCCTTTGAAAATAGACACCAGTTGCTTGGAGCAACTCAGCGGGACAGGCAGCATCTCTGGAGAGAAGGAACGGGTGGCGTTTCGGGTCGAGAGCCTTCTTCACACTCTCCCTCCCTCACTCTCACACAGGCATGAATGGAGGAACTCCGCGGGCCAGGCAGCATTTACGTTCCTTCTCTCCAGAGATGCTGCCTGTCCCGCTGAGTTGCTCCAAGCAACTGGTGTCTATCTTCAAAGGACTGACCAGGACTGCCTCTCTCTCTCTCTCTCTCTCTCTCTCTCTCTCTCTCTCTCTCTCTCTCTCTCCCTCCCTCACTCTCACACAGGCATGAATGGAGGAACTCCGGGGGCCAGGCATCATTTACGGAGGGAAATGGACAGCGACCCATTCTTCAGGCTGCCCTATGTCTCTCCCCCCCCCCCCACCCCAACTCCCACCCACACACACGAATGCTGGAGAAACTCAGCGGGTGCAGCGGGGCCGAAACGTTGTCTATTTCCTTCGTTCCATAGATGCTGCTGCACCCGCTGAGTTTCTCCAGCATTCGCGTGTGTGGGTGGGAGTTGGGGGGGGGGGGGGGAGGAGACATAAGGCAGCCTGAAGAATGGGTCGCCTGTCCATTTCCTCCGTAAATGATGCCTGGCCCCCGGAGTTCCTCCATTCATGCCTGTGTGAGAGGGAGAGAGAGAGAGAGAGAGAGAGACGCACACACAAGGTGGATGCGAAATCTTACCTGCCTGTTTCAGTGACAGACACCCACCGCCAGTAAATGAAGTCACCCCCATCTGTCTCCCCCTCCTCTCCCTCGACTCCCCCACCTTTCCCTCCCAACTCCAGTCCCGTCCCGACCCCCTGGGAAACTGAAGGTTTCCCGCTGTAATTAAAGAATTCCCACGGTAGACTGTAAAACTTGGACCCTGGTTCTGGACTCACCCAACATCGGGAACATTCTTCCTCCATCTAGCCTGTTCAATCCCGTAGATACGATTAGACAGGTATCTAGTTATTTAATTCATTTAATGATTTCTATCGCCCAGCCTCTCATCTTTCAATCGGGTTCGGCCAGGAAGGAACTGCAGATACTGGATTAAAACGAAGATAGACACAACATGTAGCTCAGCAGGACAAGCAGCATATCAGAAGGGTCTCGACCCGAAATGTCACACATTCCTTCTCCCCAAACATGCTGCCTGCCGTCGAACTCATTATCTTTAAACCGGCATCTGCTGTTCCTTCCGAAACATACACAAGAAATAAGCAACTTTTCGGGCCGAAACGTTGCCTATTTCCTTCGTTCCATAGATGCTGCTGCACCCGCTGAGTTTCTCCAGCATTTTTGTGTGTGGGTGGGAGTTGGGGGAGTAGAGAGATAAGGCAGCCTGAGGAAAGGCTCCCTGTCAATTTCCCTCCGTAGATGCTGCCTGGCCCGCGGAGTTCCTCCAGTTAGAAACTGCTTTCAGACAAAAAGAGACATACTGACATTAATGAAATGCTTAGCTAGTTTTATTAGATTTGTATGTAAATAGCAAACTGACTGGATTCACTCTATCCAACTTCCGGGTTCACCGTTCGCAGGAGTTCCCACGGTGACCGCAAGAGTTACTATGGATTTCGCACGGGACACTTCGTTCATAAAATGTTGCAATGCTCAACCACAAGTGTACAAGACACTCTTGGACAAATTCAAACATGTTTGAATTTTCTCCCGAGTACCCAAGATACACGATTACCTGCCGTTAGCGCCACGGTGGTCCACGAATGCCGTACTGTTACCGCACGAGGTTCCCACGATGTCAGACACTGGTTACCTCTTGCGTCAAGTCGCACCGTGAAAAGGGGGTTTAAAGGCGTGCGTCCTGGTTCGGTCCGCACGGCCTTTCCAGGGATGTGTCTCTAGCAAATCTGACACTGAGATACAATTTGTAATACTTCTTTCGTCAAATGTGGGTGCCACCATGTGGCTTTACAGGTTTCTAACATTCCTCCCTTTCCATTATGTGTAAGTAATGTAACAAGATAGGCAGTAAAATATCAGGAACGCAAACTTTGCCAGTCGAAGTAACCCAAAGAGAGTCGGAAGGTCTTTGACGTTTTTTCGCCTGGCGCCATTTGGCAATTTCCTCTGCTGGGTTCTCCCCCTGCATTTGTAAGATTTCCTGTAGGTCTGTCAAGGCAGGGGCTGAGTGGAAAACACTCGAATCTCCCGAAGGTACAATAAGGGTCTGGGCAGTTGCTGCATCGTGAGCAGCGCGATCGGCAGCGCGGTTACCGCAGGAAATCCGATCCCTAGAATTTGTGTGTGCAGCACACTTTATTATGGCTAGCATCTCTGGTAAGGTAATAGCATGTAACACATATGAGACAAACAGGGCATTTTTAATGGGAGACCCTGTTGCAGTTTGAAAACCTCGGTGCTGCCAAAGGGAACAAAAATCATGGGCCACTCCAAAGGCATATCGTGAATCAGTGTAAATATTAGCAATCTGTCCAGCCATGAAAATACAGGCACAGGTTGATGCAAAAAGCTCTGCTTGCTGCGCAGATAGTGGCTGCAGAAAAGCTGCACTTTTAAGGACATCTGGGTCTTTAGTTACTGCATAGTCCGCACATCCTACGATGGCCCATAGGATCAATAAAGGAAGATCCATCAACAAAAATATCAGGTGCGTCAGGTAGGGGAGCATCAATAAGGTCTGTACCAGACTGAGTAAAAGCGTCATTATAGGCCAAACTTTCATGGGGCATATCAATCATGTGTGTAGGTACGTCTTGTAAAAAGGTAGTGGGATTAATAACTGAACAGGGGTAGAAATGCAAGTATGTATTAGTCAGTAGAGCAAGTTCATAACGATCATGTCGTGCTTGGGACATCTGCTGGGATCGCCGTGAGTTCAGCAACGCGTGTTCAGTATAGATGGAAATAGGCTGGTGTGAGGTAATGTTGGCAACAGCACCTACCATGGCATGTAAGGCTGGAAGGATATGTGTACATGGAGGGTAGCCGTGGGCAACGGCGTCTAATTTAGAGGAATAGTATCGTACCGGTCGTCGGAGATTCCCGTGGTACTGTGTCAGCACCGCCGTAGCACAGCCATCTCTTACATGGAGTTAAAATGGTTGGTCATAAAGAGGTCTTCCTAGCGCTGGGGCTGCAGCCAGGGCATCTTTTAATTCAGCAAATGCCTGCAGTTGTTCCACTGTCATAGTGAATTTCTGTGGTGCTTTAACGGAAGATAAAGGCGAGAGGTGTTGAGAAAACAAAGTCACATTTGGAACCCATTGTCGGCAAAAGTTCACCAGTCCCATGAAAGTTCTTATGCCTTTAGGTGTAGTAGGAGGCTCAAATTTCAGAATTGATGTCAGGCGAGCCTGAGTGAGCGATCTCTCCGTAGCACCGATAGTGACACCTAGATAAAGGACTGAAGACTGATTAGATTTCACTTTCCGCTTAAGTATCACATAACCTAAAAAGTGCAGGGTAAGCAACAGCGTCTGTGTGTCCTGTTCGTTGGCCTCCGCTGTTTTTTTGTTTTTTTTTCAAAAAATTTATTCAATTATTAAAAAATAATATTTACACTACAATAAAACAAGCCAGAACCCACCACCATAAATACAATACAAACATATATCCATAATATTATACAATTATGATACAATCCTTATTGAGGATACATTCAACACCCTGTGGAGCCCAGCGGTCCCGAAACTCCCTCAGGGTGCCCACAGGTATTCCCTTTCTAATCCCACCCGGGCACGGACGTAACCCCGGAAAAGGGGCAGGCAGCTGGCCCGGGTAGAGCCCTCCGCCGCCTGGTGCCATGACTCGCGGATGGCCAGCTTGGCCAGGCCCAGGAGCAACCCAACCAGGACATCTTCAGCCCATTGGCCTCCGCTGTTGGGCTGGCCAGTAGCAGATCGTCGATATACTGTATTAGGGCTGAGCCTCCAGTCAGTTGAATGTCCTGTAGCTGAGTTTTTAAAACTTGCGAAAAGATGGTGGGTGAGTGGACAAACCCTTGTGGAAGCCGCGTCCACATATATTGTTTACCCTCGTAGGTGAACACGAATAAGTACTGAGAGTCCGGATGCAACGGGATGGAGAAAAAGGTGTGTTGTAAGTCTACAATAGTGAATACTGAAGCATTTGCAGGTATGTGGCTGAGGAATGGTGACTGGATTGGGAACTACAGCACGGAAACAGGCTAACTCGGCCCTCCTAGTCCATGCCGACCACTTATTCTCCCCTAGTCCCATCTACCTGCACTCGGACCATAACCCTCCATTCCTTTCCCATCCATATACCTATCCAATTTATTTTTAAATGATAAAATCGAACCTGCCTCCACCACTTCCACTGGAAGCTCATTCCACACAGCTACCACTCTCTGAGTAAAGAAGTTCCCCCTCATGTTACCACTAAACTTCTGTCCCTTAATTCTCAAGTCATGTCCTAGTGTAGATCTTGCACTAAGCGCCATTCCTTTCTTCCTTGTTCAGGGACCGGAGAGATGGGTGTATTGTATGGAGATTGACACAGGATTAGAATTCATTGTGCTCCCAACCCATCAATCAATTGTCTCAGGTACACAAAATTGCTGGAGAAACTCAGCGGGTGCAGAAGCATCTATGGAGCGAAGGAAATAGGCGACGTTTCGGGCCGAAACCCTTCTTCAGACGATGCTGCTGCACCCGCTGAGTTTCTCCAGCAAATTTGTGTACCTTCGATCTTCCAGCATCTGCAGTTCCCTCTTGAACAATCAATTAGTCTCACACCTTCCGTTGCCTCTGGCTTCAATGGGTATTGCTGTATAGCTGGCAGTGGTAGGACTGGCTTTATCTCGATAGAAACAGGGTCACAGTTAATGGACCGCACCTCTCGAGAACTAGTGGACCACAAATGCTGTTAAATCTCCGGGGACCTGATGCTCTGTGGTGGGCAATCTGTCCTGTTGAGGTATTCTTAACTGACCAGAACATAATAGAGCCTTCAGGGATAATTTGCTCTTCATCGTTTTATAAGCTAAACCTCCCACTTTTTTAGCAGTATATCCCTCATTTACAGCAATAGTCACATGTGGGATGATAAATAGTTTATGTCGCCATAAGGAAGGTAAAATTTCAGGCCAGAGGGGCCATCCCACTGGGTCCCTCTACATGGCCAAAAATAGTGACTGAGGTCAATTCATCTAAATATTCAGCGTAATATTCTTCATCTTCAGTATTTACACCAGTGGGGTCACAGCATAGAGTGACGTGAGGGTTGGGCATCTTTTGAAATAATGCGATTGGCTGCAAGTCAATTGCCCACCATTGTGGTAACATTCCAGTTCTCAGGGCTGTAATCTGTGATATATGACCCTCCTCTACCGCTATGCCCTCATTTGTACAGGAGATGGTGATGGATAAACTTTGTAGCAGGTCACGGGCCTGGTGGGCAGCAGTGGATGCCAGTAGTGACTGAGAATGAGATAGTACAACATCGATTCATTGCTAGGACCTGAAGGAGTGAGGACAGCAGATAGCTGCAAGTTTCACCATCTAACCCCGATAGATGTGTAGAGGAGGCAGACATAGGAAAGTGGTATTGATCAACCACTTGTTTATTGAGAGTGGAAAAGGTGGCGCCAGTGTCAATCGGAAAATGTTTAGCATTGGTTCCCCTCCCTCCCTGGCAATAACGGGGAACATGGCTCGAGAATTGCCTGGGGACCATCAATCTTGGCTGTGGAATGGGTCCTTGGTGCTATAGGTGAGTTCATGGGTTTCCAATCACTGATTTCTATCGCTGGAACCACTTGGGCATTCCCATTTCATGTGTCCAATTCCCCCACATTTAAAGCAGTCAATACTATCTCGGTCTGGGCGGGGAGTACGGTGCTCATCGTTAAAACGACGATCTTGTCCATCACGGGGTGGTCCTCTATTGTATGGGCGATTCATACCCCGTTGTGGTGGCCCTTGTTTCTGATAATAGATGTTGTAGTGGTTTAGGGGAGGCTGTACAGTCTCCCTCTGCTCCCTCATTATCAGATTGTACAACATATTGAGGTGTGTTGGCCTTTATAAATCAGAGCATTGAGTATAGAAGTTGGGATGTAATGCTAAAATTGTACAAGGCATTGGTGAGGCCAATTTTGGAGTATGGTGTACAATTTTGGTTGCCTAATTATAGGAAGGATGTCAACAAAATAGAGAGAGTTCAGAGGAGATTTACTAGAATGTTGCCTGGGTTTCAACAACTAAGTTACAGAGAAAGGTTGAATAAGTTGGGGCTTTATTCTTTGGAGCGCAGAAGGTTAAGGGGGGACTTGCTAGAAGTCTTTAAAATGATGAGAGGGATAGACAGAGTTGACGTGGATAAGCTTTCCCACTGAGAGTAGGGAAGATTCAAACAAGGGGACATGACGAGAATTAAGGGACAGAAGTTAAGAGGTAACACGAGGGAGAACTTCTTTACTCAGAGAGTGGTGGCTATGTGGAATGAGCTTCCAGTGAAGGTGGTGGAGGCAGGTTTGATTTTATCATTTAAAAATAAATTGGATAGTTATATGGATGGGAAACGAATGGAGGGTTATGGTCTGAACGCAGGTTTATGGGATTAGGGGAGAATACGTGTTCGGCACGGACTAGAAGGGTCGAGAAGGCCTGTTTCCGTGCTGTAATTGTTATATGGTTATATGGTTATATGATGTCAAGTTGGGAAAATGTGAAGTACAAAGGGATCTGGGGGTTTTTGTTCATCAGTCAATGAAAGTAAGCATGCAGATACAGCAGGCAGTGTAGAAAGCGAATGGCAGGTTATCCATTATAACAAGAGGAATTGAGCATGGGAGCAAAGAGGTCATAGAAACATAGAAAATAGGTGCAGGAGTAGGACATTCGGCCCTTCAAGCCTGCACCGCCATTCAGTATGATCATGGCTGATCATCCAACTCAGTATCCTATACTAGCTTTCTCTCCATACCCGCTTATCCCTTTAGCCACAAGGGCCACATCTAACTCCCTCTTAAATATAGCCAATGAACTGGCCTCAACTACATTCTGTGTCAGAGAATTCCAGAGATTCACCACTCTCTGTGTAAAACATGTTTTTCTCATCTCAGTCCTAAACGATTTCCCCTTTATCCATATAACAACCATATAACAATTACAGCACGGAAACAGGCCATCTCGGCCCTACAAGTCCATGCCGAACAACTTATTTCCCTTAGTCCCACCTGCCTGCACTCATACCATAACGCTCCATGCCCTTCTCATCTATTTGCCTATCCAATTTATTTTTAAATGATACCAACGAACCTGCCTCCACCACTTCCACTGGAAGCTCATTCCACACCTCTACCACTCTCTCAGTAAAGAAGTTCCCCCTCATGTTACCCCTAAACTTCTGTCCCTTAATTCTGAAGTCATGTCCTCTTGTTTGAATCTTCCCTATTCTCAAAGGGAAAAGCTGACCCACATCAACTATGTCTATCCCTCTCATAATTTTAAAGACCTCTATCAAGTCCCCCCTTAACCTTCTGCGCTCCAGAGAATAAAGACCTAACTTATTCAACCTTTCTCTGTAACTTAGTTGTTGAAACCCAGGCAACATTCTAGTAAATCTCCTCTGTACTCTCTCTATTTTGTTGACATCCTTCCTATAATTGGGCGACCAGAATTGTACACCACACTCCAGATTTGGTCTCACCAATGCCTTGTACAATTTTAACTTTACATCCCAGCTTCTATACTCAATGCTCTGATTTATAAAGGCTAGCATACCAACAGCTTTCTTTACCACCCTGTCTATATGAGATTCCACCTTCAAGGAACTATGCACGATCCCTTTGTTCAACTGTATTCTTCAATTCCCTACCATTTACCATGTACGTCCTATTTTGATTTGTCCTGCCAAGGTGTAGCACCTCACATTTATCAGCATTAAACTCCATCTGTCATCTTTCAGCCTATTCTTCCAAATGGCCTAAATCACTGTAGACTTTGGAAATCCTCTTCATTATCCACAGCACTTGGTATCATCTGCATACTTACTAATCCAATTTACCACACCTTCATCCAGATCATTGATGTACATGGCAAACAACAAAGGACCCAACACCGATCCCTGAGGCACCCCACTAGTCACCCGCGTCCAACCCGACAAATAACCATCCACCATTACTCTCTGGCTTTTCCCATTCAGCTACTGTTGAATGCATCTTGCTACTCCTGCATTTATACCCATAGATGAACCTTCTTAACCATCCTTCCATGAGGAACCTTGTCAAAGGCCTTACTAAAGTCCATATAGACAACATCCACTGCTTTACCCTCGGCAATTTCCCTAGTAACACCTTCAAAAAATTCAAGAAGATTAGTCAAACATGACCTTCCAGGCACAAATCCATGCTGACTGTTCCTAATCAGGCCCTGTTTATCCAGATGCTTATATATATTATCTCTGCGTATATTTTCCATTAAATTGCCCACCACTGAAGTCAAACTAACAGGCCTATAATTGCTAGGTTTATACTCAGAACCCTTTTTAAACAATGGAACAACATGCGCAGTACGCCAATCCTCGGGGACTATTGGCGTACTGCACGTACATGGCGTACGTCGGTAATGGGGAAAGTGCTAGAGTCAGTTATTAAAGATGGGATAGCAGCACATTTGGAAAGTAGTGAAATCATTGGACAAAGTCAGCATGGATTTACGAAAGGTAAGTCATGTCTGACGAATCTTGTAGAAGTTTTCGAGGATGTAACTAGTAGCGTGGATAGGGGAGAACCAGTGGATGTGATGTATCTGGACTTCCAGAAGGCTTTCGACAAGGTCCCACATAAGAGATTAGTATACAAACTTAAAGCACACGGCATTGGGGGTTCAGTATTGATGTGGATAGAGAACTGACTGGCAAACAGGAAGCAAAGTGTAGGAGTAAACGGGTCCTTTTCACAATGGCAGGCAGTGACTAGTGGGGTACCACAAGGCTCAGTGCTGGGACCCCAGCTATTTACAATATATATTAATGATCTGGATAAGGGAATTGAAGGCAATATCTCCAAGTTTGTGGATGACACAAAGCTGGGGGGCAGTGTTAGCTGTGAGGAGGATGCTAAGAGAATGCAAGGTGATTTGGATAGGCTGGGTGAGTGGGCAAATGTTTGGCAGATGCAGTATAATGTGGATAAATGTGAGGTTATCCATTTTGGTGGCAAAAACGGGAAAGCAGACTATTATCTAAATGGTGGCCGATTGGGAAGGGGAGATGCAGCAAGACCTGGGTGTCATGGTACACCAGTCATTGAAGGTAGGCAAGCAGGTGCAGCAGGCAGTAAAGAAAGCGAATGGTATGTTGGCTTTCATAGCAAAAGGATTTGAGTATAGGAGCAGGGAGGTTCTACTGCAGTTGTACAGGGTCTTAGTGAGACCACACCTGGAGTATTGCATACAGTTTTGGTCTCCAAAGCTGAGGAAGGACATTATTGCCATAGAGGGAGTGCAGAGAAGGTTCATCAGACTGATTCCTGGGATGTCAGGACTGTCATGAAGAAAGACTGGATAGACTTGGTTTATACTCTCTAGAATTTAGGAGATTGAGAGGGGATCTTATAGAAACTTATAAAATTCTTAAGGGGTTGGACAGGCTAGATGCAGGAAGATTGTTCCCGATGTTGGGGAAATCCAGGACAAGGGGTCACAGCTGAAGGATAAGGGGGAAATCCTGTAATACTGAGATGAGAAGAACTTTTTTCACACAGAGAGTGGTGAATCTCTGGAACTCTCTGCCACAGAGGGTAGTTGAGGCCAGTTCATTGGCTATATTTAAGAAGGAGTTAGATGTGGCCCTTGTGGCTAAGGGGATCAGGGTGTATGGAGAGAAGGCAGGTACGGGATACTGAGTTGGATGATCAGCCATGATCATATTGAATGGCGGTGCAGGCTCGAAGGGCCGAATGGCCTACTCCTGCACCTAATTTCTATGTTTCTATGTTTCTATTCCCATTTCTAATGACATTTGAAATATTTCTGTCGTAGCCCCGGCTATTTCTACACTAACTTCCCTCAATGTCCTAGGGGATATCCTGTCAGGACCTGGAGACTTATCCACTTTTATATTTTTCAAAAATGTCAGTACTTCTTTTATTTTGAAACTCATAGTATCCATAGCTACGCTACTAGTTTCCATTTCCTCACATGATTCAATATCCTTCTCCTTGGTGAATACCGACAAAACAAAATTGTTCAATATCTCCCCCATCTCTTTTGGCTCTGCAGATAGCTGTCCACTCTGTCTCTCCAATCGACCAATTTTATCCCTCGTTATACTTTTGCTATTAATATAGCTGTAGAAACCCTTTGGATTTACTTTCATCTTACTTGCCAAAGCAACCTCATGTCTTCTTTTAGCTTTTCTAATTTCTTTCTTAAGCTTCTTTTTACATTCCTTATACTCCTCAAGCACCTCATTTACTTCATGCTGCCTATAATTATTGTAGAGCTCCCTCTTTTTGCGAACAAATGTCCAATTTCCCTTGAAAACCAGGGCTCTTTCCACTTTTTACTGTTTCCTTTCAACCGAACAGGAACATAAAGATTCTGTAGTCTTAAAATTTCCCCTTTAAATGTCCTCCATTTCTCTTCTACATCCTTCCCATAAAACAAAATGTCCCAGTTCACTCCTTTTAAATTATTTCGCATCTCATCAAAGTTAGCCTTTCTCCAATCAAAAATCTCAACCCTAGGTACAGTTCTGACCCTCTCCATAATTATATTGAAACTAATGGTATTGTGATCACTGGACCCGAAGTGCTCCCCGACGCATATCTCCGCCACCTGTCCTATCTCATTTCCTAACAGTAGGTCCAACACTGCCCCTCCTCTATGTATTGCTGCAAAAAATTATCCTGCACACATTTTACAAACTCCAAACCATCCAGCCCATTTAACGAATGTGTTTTCCCAGTCTATGTGTGGAATGTTGAAATCTCCCACAATCACTACTTTGTGCTTACTACTAATATCTGCTATCTCCTTACATATTTGCTCTTCCAATTCTCAATCCCCATTTGGCGGTCTATAATACACACCTATAAGTGTTGCTACCCCTTTCCCACTTCTCAGTTCCAACCAAATAGCCTCCCTAGATGAGCCCTCCAATCTATCCTGCCAAAGCACTGCTGTAATATCTTCCCTGACAAGCAATGCAACACCTCCACCTCTTGCCCCTCCAATTCTATCACACCAGAAGCAACGAAATCCAGGAATATTTAGTTTCCAATCACAGCCCTCCTGCAACCATGTTCCACTGATCGCCACAACATCATACTTCCAGGTGTCTATCCAGACTCTAAGCTCATCCACCTTTCTTACAAAGCTCCTAGCATTAAAATATGCACATTTAAGAAACCCTCCGCCTCTTATTCTCTGTTTATTTCCTTTTTTTTCTTTCTCCTCTAGTGCCCGAGTGCTTCCCTTTTCTGCTTGCTGCCTCCCATTCTGTCTACCAGCTTTCTCTATTTGAGTCCCTCGCCCCAACCATTCTAGTTTAAAGTCTCCCCAGTGGCCTTTTCAAATTTCCCCGCCAGGTTATTGGTCCTCCTCGGGTTCAAGTGCAACCCATCCTTTCTGTACAGGTCCCACCTTCCCCAAAAGAAGTCCCAATGATCCAGAAACTTGAATCCCTGCCCTCTGCACCAGTCTTTCATCCACGCATTTATCCTCCACCTCGCTTCATTCCTACTCTCACTGTCACGTGGCACAGGCAGTAATCCTGAGTTTGTTACCTTTTTGGTCCTTTTCCTTAACTCCCCTCCTCCCAACTCCCTAAATCCTCCCTTCAGGACCTCTTCCCTTTTTTTACCTATGTCTTTTGTACCTATATGTACCACGACCTCGGGCTCCTCTCCCTCTGAATTCAGGATATCTTGGATGCGTTGAGACACGTCCGAGACCTTGGCACCAGGGAGGCAGACCACCATCCTGGTCTTCCGACTGCGTCCACAGAATCGCCTATCCGACCCCCTAACAATAGAGTCCCCAATTACTATTGCCCTCTTCTTTTTGTCCCTACCTTCAGGAGTAACAGGGCCGGTCTCTGTGCTGGAGGCCCGTATGCTCTCGCTACCCCCGGGCAGGCTGTCATCCCCATCCGTACTCAAACAGGAGTTCTTATTTGCAAGGTGTACCGACATTGGAGTACTCACTCGTCCCTGCCTCTGCCCCTTGCCTTTCCTTAGCGTGACCCACATGTCTCTCCCCCATGGTTTTGGAGTGACCACCTCCCTATAACTCCCCTCTATGACCCCCACATGATCCCTGACCAGACAAAGGTCATCGAGCTGCTGCTCCAGGATCCATCTCGCTGCACCTGGTGCAGTTGTGGACATCTGGAGGGCCATCCGACACCGTGACCTCCCACATCTGACATCCCGAACAGTACACTGCTCTGGCTGTCATTCTCCCGCCTTACCCTGGATCCGATACAAGTATAATACAATAGAAACTGCTGGGAGAAATCAGCAGCAGCTGCCTCACAACAGCTGCTCACTCTTGACCTTTAATCTGCACCTTAATTATATAAACAAAAAGCACTGGACCCTTAACTCATTGTACCTTAACTCATTGTACCTTTACTAAAGCACTGTACCCATAGCTCACTGTACCCTTGGCTCACTGTACCTTTAACCAGAAAGCAGAAATGGTAACCTGAGGTTGCACCCAATCAGCTGCTTCCTCTAGTCTGCTTCCACCAATCAGCGGCTTCCACCAGGAACCCTCCCTATGGAGTGTGGACCCTCCTCCACACTCTCCAACGGTCCCGGGCCTCTGTGTAAGCAACCCCATGCTCGATTTATATACTCACCGCCCTGACCCTCCTCCACTCTCTCCCGGGCCTCTGTAAAAGCAAGCCCCATGCTCGATTTATATACTCACCTCCCTGACCCTCCTCCACTCTCTCCAACAGTCCTGGGCCTTAAACTGTGACCCCTTGTTCCGGACTTCCCAAACATCGGGATCAATCTTCCTGCATCTAGCCTGTCAAACCCCTTAAGAATGTTATAAGTTTCTATAAGATCCCCCTCAATCTTCTAAATTCTAGCGAGTACAAGCCGAGTCTATCCAGTCTTTCTTCATATGAAAGTCCTGACATTCCAGGAATCAAACTGGTGTACCTCTCTGTACTCCCATTATGGCAAGAATGTCCTTCCTCAGATTTGAAGACTAAAACTGTATGCAATACTCCAGGTGTGGTCTCAACATGACCCTGTACAACTGCAGTAGAACTTCCCTGCTCCTATACTCAAATCATTTTGTGATGAATGCTAACATACCATTCGCCTTCTTCACTGCCTGCTGCACCTGCATGCCTACTTTCAATGACTGGTGTACCATGACACCCAGGTCTCGTTGCATCTCCCCTTGTCGTAATCGACCACCATTCAAGTCTACTTTCCTGTTTTGCCACCAAAGTGGATAACCTCAAATTTATCGACATTATATCCACAGCTAACACTGTCCCCCAACTTCATGTCATCCACAAACTTGGAGATTTTGCATTCAATTCCCTCGTCCAAATCATTGATGTATATTGTAAATAGCTGGGGTCCCAGCACTGAGCCTTGCGGTACCCCACTAGTCACTGCCTGCCATTCTGAAAAGGACCCGTTAACTCCTACTCTTTGCTTCCTGCCCGACAGGACGTTCTGCATCCACATCAATACTGAATCCCCAATACCGTGTGCTTTATGTTTGTATACTAATCTCTTATATGGGACCTTGTCGAAAGCCTTCTGAAAGTCCAGATATAACACATCCACTGGTTCTTCCTTATCCACTCTACTAGTTACATTCTCGAAAAAATCTATAAGATTCGTCTGATATGATTTACCTTTCATAAATCCATGCTGACTTTGTCCAATGATTTCACCACTTTCCAAATGTACTGCTATCCCATCTTTAATAACTGACTCTAGCAGTTTCCCCACTACTGATGTTAGATTAATGGTCTGTAATTCCCCGTTTTCTCTCTCCCTCCTTTTTTATAAAATGGGGTTACGTTAGCTACCCTCCAATCCTCAGGAACTACTCCAGAATCTAAATAGTTTTGAAAAATTATCACTAATCCATCCACTATTTCTGGGGCTACTTCCGTAAGTACTCTGGGATGCAGCCTATCTGGCCCTGGGAATTTATCAGCCTTTAATCCATTCAATTTTCCTTACAGCACTTCCCGGCTAATCTGGATTTCACTCCGTTCCTCCATTTCATTTGACCCCCAGTCCCCTGCTATTTCCTGCAGATTAATTAAGTCTTCCTTAGTGAAGACAGAACCAAAGTAATTATTCAATTGGTCTGCCATGTCCTTGTTCCCCATGATCAATTCACCTGTTTCTGACTGCAAGTGACCTACTTTTGTTTTAACTAATCTTTTTCTCTTCACATATCTATAAAAACTTTTGCAGTCAGTTTTTATGTTCCCTGCCAGTCTTCTTTCATAATCTATTTTCCCTTTCCTAATTAAGCCCTTTGTCCTCCTCTGCTGGTCTCTCAATTTCTCCCAGTCCTCTGGTAGGCTGCTTTTTGGCCTAATTTATATGCTTCATCTTTTGTTTTGACACTATCCCTGAATCCCCTTGTTATCCACAGATACACTACCTTCCCTGATTTATCATTTTGCCAAACTGGGATGAACAATGGTTGTAGTTCATCCATGTAGCCTTTAAATGCCTTCCATTGCATATCCACCGTGAACCCTTTAAGAATCAATTGCCAGTCTATCTTGGCCAATTCACGTCTCATACCCTCAAAGTTACCTTTCTTTAAGTTCTGAACCCTTGTTTCTGAATTAATTATGTCACTCTCCATCCTAATGAAGAACTCAACCATATTATGGTCACTCTTGCCCAAGGGCCCACGCACAACAAGACTGCTAACTAACTCTTACACATTACTCAATACCCAGTCTAGAATAGCCTGCTCTCTCGTTGGTTCCTCTACATGTTGGTTTAGAAAACAATCCCACATACATTCCAAGAAATCCTCTTCCTCAGTACCCCAGCCAATTTGATTCACTCAATCCATATGTAGATTGAAGTCACCCATTATAACTTTTACCTTTGTTGCACACATTTCTAATTTCTTGTTTGATGCCATCCCCAACTCCACTACTACTGTTAGGTGGCCTGTACACTACTCCCACTAGCGTGTTCTGCCCCTTAGTGTTTTGCAGCTCTACCCATATTGATTCCACATCCTCCAAGCTAAAGTCCTTCCTTTCTATTGCATTAATCTCCTCTCTAACCAGTACTCTCGAACCCACCTCCTTTTCCTTTCTGTCTATCCCTCCTGAATATTGAATATCCTTGGATGTTCAACTCCTAGCCTTGGTCACCCTGTAGCCATGTCTCCGTGATCTCAACTATATCATAGCCAATAATAGCTATCTGCACATTCAACTCATCCACCAAATTACGAATGCTCCTTGCATTGATAAACAAAACCTTCAGGCTTGTTTTTAGAACACTCTTACCCCTTATGCAATTATGTTGAAAAATGGCCCTTTTTGATTTTTGCCCTTGATTTGTCTGCCTACCACTTTTACTTTTCACCTTGCTACCTATTGCTTCCACCCTCATTTGACACCCCTCTGTCTCTCTGTTCACACATTTTAGAAACCCATCACCCCTTATTCTCTGTACTCTGAAGAAGGGTTTCGGCCCGATACGTTACCTATTTCCTTCCCTCCATAGATGCTGCTGCACCCGCTGAGTTTCTCCAGCATTTTTGTGTACCTCTTATTCTCTGTTTATTATGCTTTCCTTCTTTCCCCCCTACATGTTGGGTCCGAGTGCTTCCCTTCTCTGCCTCCTGCCTCACACACTGTCTACCAGCTTTCTCTATTTGAGTCCCTCCACCCAACCGTTCTAGATTAAAGTCTCCCCAGTAGCCTTTGCATACCTCCCCACCAGGATATTAGTCCCCCTTAGGTTCAAGTGCAACCTGTCCTTTTTGTACAGGTCACACCTTCCCAAAAAGAGGTTCCAATGATCCAGAAACTTGAATCCCTGCCCACTGCACCAGTCCTTCAGCCACGCTCCACCTCGCTCCAATCTTACTCACACTGTCGTGTGGCACAGGCAGTAATCCTGAGATTGTTACCTTTGCGGTCCTTTTCCTTAACTCCCTTCTGCAGTTGTACAGAGCCCTAGTGAGACCACACCTGGAGTATTGTGTGCTGTTTTGGTCCTCTAATTTGAGGAAGGACATTCTTGCCATTGAATGAGTGCAGCATAGGTTTACACAGTTAATTCTTGGGATGGAGGGGACTGTCATATGCTGAGAGAATGGAGCGGCTGGGCTTGAACACACTGGAGTTTAGAAGGATGAGAGGGTATCTTATTGAAACATATAAGATTATTAAGGGCTTGTACACAATAGATGCAGGAAACATGTTCATGATGTTGGGGGAGACCAGAACATAGGGCCACAGTTTAAGAATAATGGGTAAGCCATTTAGAACGGAGACGAGGAAACACTTTTTCTCACAGAGAGTTGTGAGTCTGTGGAATACTCTGCCTCAGAGGGCGGTGGAGGCCAGTTCTCTGGATATTTTCAAGAAAGAGCTAGATAGGGCTCTTAAAGATGATGGAGTCAGAGGATATGGGGAGAAGTCAGGAAGGGTACTGATTGGGGATGATCAGCCATGATCACATTGAATGGAGGTGCTGGCTCGAAGGGCCGAATGGCCTACTCCAGCACCTGTTGTCTATTGTCTATCACACAAACATTGGGCAAGCCAATCAAGACTTTAGAAACATAGAAACATAGAAAGTAGGTGCGAGAGCAGACCACCAGGTCCATCGAGCCCGCACCGCCATTCGCTCATGGCTGAACACTAAACAGACACACCCACAAACAGTAGACACAAGACACAGAACACAAGACACTACCCTCCCCTTTATACCGCTATCACCCCTCTCCACCCCAAGAACCTCGTGATCTCCTGGGGGAGGCAAAAAACCGGATAAAAACCCAGGTCCAATTCGGGAAAAAAATCCGGGAAATTCCTCTCCGACCCCAATCTAGGCGATCGACACTTGTCCAGGAGATCACTCAGGTCTTACTACACTAACCATACCTAGGTCCATATCCCTGCCCTCTCCCCGTAGCCCCTTATCCCCTTATCCCCTTGGCAGCTAAAAAACCATCTATTTTAGTCTTAAATATATTTAAAGTTTCTGCTTCCACTGCTCCCTGGGGCAGTGAATTCCATAAATTAACCACCCTCTGGGTGAAGAAGTTCTTCCTCATCTCAGTTTTAAAAGAGCCCCCCCTTATTCTGCAACTATGTCCCCTAGTTCTAGTTTCCCCGATCATTGGGAACATCCTCGGGGCATCCACCCGATCAAGGCCCCTCACGATCTTATATGTTTCAATGAGATCGCCTCTCATTCTTCTAAACTCCAAAGAGTAGAGTTCCAGCCTACTTAACCTTTCCTCATATGTCAATCCCCTCATTGCAGGAATTAATCTTGTAAACCTTCGCTGCACTGCCTCCAGGGCTAGTACATCCTTTCTTAAGTATGGACCCCAGAACTGTACACAGTATTCCAAATGTGGTCTCACTAATACTGTGTACAGCTGCAGCAAGACCTCCGTGTTTTTATACTCAATCCCCCTAGCAATAAAGGCCAAAACTCCATTGGCCTTCCTGATTGCTTGCTGCACCTGCATACTAACTTTCAGTGATTCATGTACTAATACCCCTAGATCCCTTTGCGTTGCATTACAACGCAGCTCCTCCTCATTTAGAAAATAACTTGCCTTATCATTTTTTTTCCCAAAGTGAATGACTTCACATTTATTAGTATTAAATTTCATCTGCCAAGTTGTTGCCCACTCACCTAGCTTATCTATATCCTTTTGCAGACTCTTCCTATCCTCCTCATCCCCTACTTTTCCTCCCATTTTTGTATCGTCCGCAAATTTTGATATATTACACTTGGTTCCCTCCTCCAAATCATTTATATAAATTGTGAACAACTGGGGTCCCAGCACCGACCCTTGCGGAACCCCGCTAGTTACCGGTTGCCATCCCGAGTATGAACCATTTATCCCCACTCTCTGCTTCCTATTTGTTAGCCAATCCTCTACCCATGCTAATATATTACCCCCAATCCCATAATTTTTTATTTTTAGCAATAGTCTCTTATGTGGCACCTTGTCAAAAGCCTTTTGGAAGTCCAAGTATACCACATCCACCGGTTCCCCTTTATCCACCCGGGTTGTTACTTCCTCAAAGAATTCGAGCAGATTCGTTAAACAGGACTTCCCCTTCACAAAACCATGCTGGTTCTGTCCGATGAAGTCATGTTTATCCAAGTGCCCCGTTAGTGTTTCTTTAATAATTGTCTCTAACATTTTACCCACCACCGATGTTAGACTAACCGGTCTATAGTTACCCGCCTTCTGTTTACTTCCTTTTTTAAATATAGGTGTTACATTGGCCATTTTCCAATGCACTGGGACCGTTCCTGCCTCCAGGGAGTTTTGGAAAATTATCACCAATGCATCCACAATCCCCACCGCTATCTCCCTCAAGACCCTTGGATGTAATCCATCAGGCCCAGGGGATTTATCCTCCTTCAGTCTCATTAATTTCCCTAATACCACCTCCTTGGTGATCTTAATAGTATTTAGCTCCTCCATTCCTACCGCCCCCTGTTTATCCAGCGTTGGAATATTTTTTGTGTCTTCTATGGTGAAGACTGATACAAAATACTCGTTTAATGCCTTTGCCATTTCCATGTTCCCCACCAACAACTCTCCAGCCTCACCCTCCAATGGACCAACGTTCACCTTAGCCACCCTTTTTCTTTTTATATAGCTATAAAAACTCTTACTATTAGTTTTTATGTTGTTCGCTAAATTCCTTTCATAGTCTATTTTCCCCGTCTTAATTAATCTCTTAGTTATTTTTTGCTGACCTTTAAATGCTTCCCAATCCTCTACCCTCCCACTATCTCTGGCTACCTTATATGCCCTTGCCTTCAGCCGAATACTATCCTTTATAGTTTTACTGAGCCATGGCTGACTGTTCTTACCCTTACCCCTTTTTTTCTTCATAGGAATAAATTTTTCTTGAAGGTTATACAGTATACCCTTAAACGTACACCACTGCTCATGTACCGTCTTATTCTTGAGTCTGCTATCCCAGTCAACTTTGATCAGCTCAGTCCTCATACCTTCATAATCCCCCTTATTTAGACTAAGCACCCTAGCCTGAGTTTCAACCTGCTCCCCTTCTATTTGAATATGGAATTCGACCATATTGTGGTCACTTGTTCCCAACGAGTCCCTAACTATGACATTTTTAATTAATCCTGCTTCATTACACAGGACCAGATCCAAGATTGCCTCCCCCCTTGTCGGTTCTGTGACATACTGTTCTAGGAACCCGTCTCTAATACATTCTATAAACTCTTCCTCTAGTCTACCCTGCCCAGTTTGGTTTGCCCAATTAATATGAAAATTGAAGTCCCCCATGATTACAGCAGTTCCCTTTTTACATGCGTCAACTATTTGCAGATTTATGTTCTGACTAACAGCGTCACAGCTATTTGGAGGTCTATAAATTACACCCACTAGTGTTTTTTTTCCCTTATTATTCTCTATCTGTACCCAAGCTGTTTCACTATCCTGATCCTTCAACGCAATATCCTTCCTCTCTATTGCCGTTATTCCCTCCCTTATTAAAAGGGCCACCCCTCCTCCCTTTCTTTCCTGTCTATCTTTCCTAATTGTCGAGTACCCCTCTATATTTAACTCCCAGTCCTGATCCCCTTGCAGCCATGTCTCCGAAATGGCCACGATATCATAACTATATATACTTAATTGCACCGTTAATTCATTTATCTTATTACGAATACTCCGTGCATTTAGATAAAGCACTTTCAGATGATTTTTACTACCCTTCCTTTCCGTTTTTGCCCCTTTTACATCTAAAGCTTTATCTTCACATATTCTGTCTCCTGTCACATTTTGACTTTCCGCTTCCCCACTGATACCCTGCTCTATTTCCTCTACCCCTGCCGTTATTACCCCCCTTGATACCTCCCCCCCGCTACTTAGTTTAAAGACCTCTCTACTGCCCTAGTTATATGATTTGCCAGGACCCCAGTCCCAGCACCGTTCAGGTGAAGTCCGTCCTTACAGAACAGATCCCCCCTGTCCCAGTACTGGTGCCAGTGGCCCAAGAAACCAAACCCATTATTCCCACACCAGTCTTTGAGCCACGCATTTAGCTTTTTAATTTTACGTACCCTCGCCGATTTGGCCCGTGGCTCAGGTAGCAATCCGGAGATCAGTACCCTCGAGGTTCTGCTTTTTAATTTATTCCCTAACTGCTCAAACTCCTTCAGCAGATCCTCCTTCCTCGTCCTTCCTATGTCATTGGTCCCCACATGGACCACGACCACTGGATCCTCCCCCTCCCTCTGCAAATTTCTCTCCAGCCTCGCAGAGATATCCTTAACCCTAGCACCAGGTAGGCAACACAGCCTTCGGGACATGTTCTGCTGGCCGCAGAGAACCTTATCTACCCCCCAAATAATACTATCCCCTATCACTACGGCATTTCTTCTAACTCCCCCCTCTTGAATGGCCTCCTGATCCACGGTGCTGCAGCCAGGTTGCTCATCCCTCCCACAGCCCCTGATCCCGTCCTTACATTGAGTAAGAGCCTCGGTCATGCTCGTCAGGGACAAGGGCTGTGGCTCCTGCCGCATCTCCTCCTGGTTCCCCCTACCTGCCTCGCTTATGGCCACACCTTCCTTTCCTTGCTCACTGCCTACTGAATTAGTTAAACTGGTCGGTGTGACCATCCCCTGGCACAAAACATCCAGGTAATACTCCCCCTCCCTGATGTACCGCAGCGTATGAAGTTGGGTCTCCAGCTCATCAATGCGGAGCTGGAGTTCCTCTAGCCTCAAACACTTACTGCAGCTGTAGGGATCTTCTACATCAATGGTGTCGACAAATTCCCACATCTCGCAGTATTGGCACATCTCCTGACCGCCCATCTTATATAAGTAATTAACTGGTCCTATTTAAGAATCCCCTACTGTATTGATACACCCCTTATTTATATAATCCTACCTCCTATAAATGGGAAAGTACTCACCCCAGCCGTAAATTACCTACTGGTTTGGCTGTCTAGTGGTAATTCCGTCCGCTCTTCCTGTCTGGTCCACTGCTCCCTTGCAGTGCGTGGCAAACCTCTTTGCCTCTCCCAGAATCCTTAGCCAATTCACTCTCAAGCGTATTGCGTGGTCTCCTCTCCTCAGCCTCCTCTCCGAAGACTCTCGAGCCAAAGACTCACACTTTTCTCACAGGGCACTTCCCTCACTAGGCCGCTCACTCACTGCCGCACGCAAAGAGCATCAAATAAAGTGATCACTGGGTGAAATCTAGGAGATTGCTCAACGAACAAAGATTCATCTGCTCATACACAGACTTCCCGTTTGATCTTCTGTTTATCAATTCAAGCACTTTTGAAGTTTTCCTTCTTCCAAATGGTCTAGTAACAAATATACATTGTCCACCTCCAAAAGACACAGCAACGTAAACACAGCCCAATTCCACACCATCACGGATCAGCAAATGTTCTGTTACCCTTTCGACCTTATTTTATTGTTTTACGATTGCCATTTGTCCTTTGACAACAGAGAACAGAATCTGACTAAAGTAAACTGCTGTGCGTGTCGGCTACGCATGCTCAGTTTCAACCTTCTTAAAAGCACTGAATTATTAAAATGCATGGAGGACTTTAAACATTTTGAGCTCTACCTATCCCTATCCCTTTCTGTCTTCTTGAAGCTTTGTAATTTATCTTTGTCAACCCCTTTGATAGTCACAGCGTGTTTGCGTGCTCTGCTCAAATGGAAGTGATCTGTGAAACAAAAACTTCACAGCTTTTTAACAAATTGTCAGCTTCTGTTCTAAATAAAGAAAAAGTAACCTCAAGCCCAAAGCCACCTCATCCATTTCCTGCACCACACCAAGACTCATGAACCACAGACTCATGACTCATGCCCCTGGACACTCAGTCAGGGCCCTCGAGTTTCTCAGCCTGACCGGCTGCAGCTGAAGGGAGAAGCTGATTGCCTGTGATGCTGATCAACCCCACACCTTCCTGGGTGAGGACTGGACATTGTGAACAACACTGTCCTTGGTCAGAAAGGAACGAGGGACTTGACGACAGGTACAGGACAACGGTAAGAATACTGAATTCTCCACTTGCAAGTAATGCATCCTTCCCCCCTCCTCTTTGCCCCAGCCCCCAAATAATCCTGTTGTGCACATATTTTACAACCATCTCCCATCCCTGCTCTCTCTGCTTCTCTCCGCTCCTTCCTTTGCTCATACCCCATCCCTCAGTCCAATATTTCCCCTTTATCCCCCTTCTATCCCCTCTCCCCTGTCCTTTATACCCATATCCCTCGCACCAGCTTCATATTTCACTCCTCATCTGGGCTGCTCCAAAAGATTAAGGAGCACAGGATCCATGTTGAAGGTAGACACAAAATGCTGGAGTAACTCAGCGAGACAGGCAGCATCTCTGGAGAGAAAGAATGGGTGATGTTTCAGGTCTAGACCCGTCTTCAGACTAGTCAGCAGAACGAGTCTGAAGAAGGGTCTTGACCCAAAACATCATCTAGTCTGAGTTACTCCAGCATTTTGTATCTATCTCCAGTTTAAACCAGCACCTGCAGTTCCTTCCGACACATGTTTAGATTTAGAACTGACTTACTCATAGAAGACAGAGGTTTGTGGTGGAAGGGTATTATTCTAATTGGAGGTCTGTGACCAGTTTAGTTCCACAGGGATCTGTGCTGGGACATCTGTTGTTTCTGATATACATATACAGTAGCTTGCAAATGTATTCATACCCCTTGAACTTTTCTACATTTTGTCATGTTACAACCACAAACGTAAATGTATTTTATTGGGATTTTACGTGATAGACCAACACAAAGTGGCACATAATTGTGAAGTGGAAGGAAAATGATACATGGTTTTCAAAGTTTTTTACAAATAAAAAACTGAAAAGTGTGGCGTGCAAAAGTATTCAGCCTCCTTTACTCTGATACCCCTAAATAGAATCCAGTGCAACCAATTGCCTTCAGAAGTCACCTAATTAGTAAATAGAGTCCACTTGTGTGCAATCTAATCTCAGTATAAATACAGCTGTTTTGTGAAGGCCTCAGAGGTTTGTTAGAGAACAATTAGTGAACAAACAGCATCATGAAGCCCTAGGAACACACCAGACAGGTCAGGGATAAAGTTGTGGAGAAGTTTAAAGCAGGGTTAGGTTATAAAAAAATATCCCAAGCTTTGAACATCTCACGGAGCACTGTTCAATCCATCATCCGAAAATAGAAAGAGTATGGCACAACTGCAAACCTACCAAAACATGGCCGTCCACCTAAACTGACAGGCCGGGCAAGGAGGGCATTGATCAGAGAAGCAGCCAAGAAGCCCATGGTAACTCTGGAGGAAGATCTCTGCAGATCTCTGCAGAGATCCACAGCTCAGGTGGGAGAATCTGTCCACAGGACAACTGTTAGTCGTGCACTCCATAAATCGGGCCTTTATGGAAGAGTGGCAAGAAGAAAGCCATTGTTGAAAAAAAGCCATAAGAAGTCCCGTTTGCAGTTTTGTGGAGGATGGTGCTCTGGTCAGATGAGACCAAAATTGAAGTTTTTGGCCTAAATGCAAAACGCTATGTGTGGCGGAAAACTAACACTGCACATCACCCTGAACACACCATCCCCACTGTGAAACATGGTGGTGGCAGCATCATGCTGTGGGGATGCTTTTCTTCAGCAGGGACAGGAAAGCTGGTCAGAGGTGATGGGAAGATGGATGGAGCCAAATACAGGGCAATCTTGGAAGAAAACCTGTTAGCGTCTGCAAAAGACTTGAGACTGGGGTGGAGGTTCACCTTCCAGCAGGACAATGACCCTAAACATACAGCCAGAGCTACAATGGAATGGTTTAGATCAAAGCATTTTCATGGTTTGAATGGCCCAGTCAAAGTCCAGACCTAAATCCAATTGAGAATCTCTGGCAAGACTTGAAAATTGCTGTTCACAGACGCTCTCCATCCAATCTGACTGAGCTTGAGATATTTTGCAAAGAAGTATGGGCAAAAATTTCAGTCTCTAGATGTACAAAGCTGATAGAGACATGCCCCAAAAGACTTGCAGCTGTAATTGCAGCAAAAGGTGGTTCTACAAAGTATTTTTGGCCTTCCATCACAGCGATGTGATGGATGTTTATGTAAATTATGTTGTGTCTTGGGTCTATGTGTTTGTAATGTATGGCTGCAGAAACGGCATTTTGTTTGGACCTCAAGGGGTCCAAATGACAATTAAATGTATCCTGTATCTTGTATTGACTCAGGGGGGCTGAATACTTTTGCACACCACACTTTTTCAGCTTTTTACTTGTAAAAAAATTTGAAAACCATGTATCATTTTCGTTCCACTTCACAATTATGCAACACTTTCTGTTGGTCTACCACATAAAATCCCAATAAAATACATATACGTTGGTGGTTGTAACGTGACAAAATGTGGAAATTTTCTAGGGGTATGAAAACTTTTGCAAGCCACTGTATATATATATATATATATATATGTCAAATGTGAATGTAGATGGGTTGGTCAGCAAATTTGCAGACACCACCAAGATTGCTGGAGTTGCAGACTTTGAGGAAGGCTGTCAAAGTATACAGATACAGATCAGCGACAGCCATGGGTGGAGAAATGGCAGATATAATTTAATACCAGCAAATGTGAGGTCAAATGCAAGGTCAAATGCAAGGGGAAAATATACAATTAATGGAAAGACATTTAACTGTAACATAGAAACATGGAAAATAGGTGCAGGAGGAGGCCATTTGGCCCTTCGAGCCAGCAACGCCATTCATTGTGATCATGGCTGATCGTTCCCTATCAATATCCCGTGCCTGCCTTTTCCCCATATCTCTTGCCTGCACTAGCCCCTAGAGCTCTATCTAACTCTCTCTTAAATTGATGTATGGAGGAATCATGGGGTACATGTCCACAACCTGTAAGTAACAACACAAGATAGAGTAGTGAATAAGGCTTGCCTTCATTGTTCGGGGTGTGGACTATGAGTGTCAGAAGGTTATGATACAGCTTGATAGGACTTTGGTTAGGCTGCATTTGGAGGAATAATTGCCCCCAGTGTAAGAAGGATGTACAGGCTTTGGAAAGGGCGAGGACGAGGTTTACCAGAACCCATTGATTATTGGAGCCCCTCCGATGGGTCCCCCCTTTGTTGTCGACGGTCCACGTCGCTCGAAGTTCCCTCCTCACTCTTGGTGACGTGGGTTCCATCGACACTGGTGGCTCAGGACCAAGTTCGGTGGAGAGTCAGGTCTACCGGTGGGTCCTCCATTCAGATTCAGATTCAAAATGTATTGTCATTGTGCAGTGTACAAGTACAGAGACAATGAAATGCAGTTAGCATCTCACCCAGAAGTGCGAACACAGAATAATGGAACAGTAAAATATATATATATGTATATACAGTAGCAGTAGTGTAAATTTCGGGGGTTGAGATCAGTCACTGGGGGAAGGAATGTCCAGGGGTGGGGGATGACTGCAATCACCAAGGTGCAGATTTAAGTAGGGTAACAACCGCAGGGAAGAAGTTGTTCCTGAACCTGCTGGTCTGGCAATGGAGAGACCTGTAGCGCCTCCCAGTTGGGAGGATGGTAAACAGTCCATGGTTGGGATGAGAGCAGTCGTTGACGATGCAGCACGCCCTTCGCAGACATCGCTTGCTCTGGACAGACTCAATGGAGGGGAGTAAGGAACCGGTGATGCGTTGGGCAATTTTCACCACCCTCTGCAGTGCTTTCCGGTCGGAGACAGAGCAGTTGCCATACCGTACTGTGATACAGTTGGTAAGGATGCTCTCGATGGTGCAGCGGTAGAAGTTCACCAGGATCTGAGGAGACAGATGGACCTTCCTTAGTCTCCTCAGGAAGAAGAGATGCTGGTGAGCCTTCATGACCAGTGTTGAGGTATTGTGGGTCCAAGAGAGGTCTTCAGAAATGTTGACCCCCAGAAACCTGAAGCTGGAAACATGTTCCACCTCCGTCCTGTTAATACGGATGGGGGTGTGCGTGCCACCCCTAGACCTTCTGTAGTCCAAAATGAGCTCCTTGGTCTTCTTGGTGTTAAGGGCCAGGTTGTTGTCAGCGCACCATGCTGCTAGGAGCTGGACCTCTTCCCTATAGGCCGACATCGTTGTTGTTGATGAGGCCAATCACAGTTGTATCATCTGCATACTTGATGATGGTGTTAGTACCATGTACAGGTGTGCAGTCATAGGTGAAGAGGGAGTAGAGGAGAGGGCTCAGCACACAGCCCTGTGGAATGTCGGTGTTCATGGTGAGGATTGAAGTGGTGTGGTTGTCGGACCTAACAGACTGGGGTCTGTTGGTTAAAAAGTTCAGTATCCAGTTGCAGAGGGAGGGGTCGATGCCCAGGTCGATGAGTTTGGTGATCAGTTTGGAGGGGTTAATGGTGTTAAATGCTGAGCTAAAGTCGATGAACAGCATTCTCACATAGGTTTCTCTGTTGTCGAGGTGGGACAGGCCATGGATATGGCATCCTCTGTACTCCTGTTCTTACGGTAGGAGAACTGATAGGGGTGCAGTGTGGGAGGTAGGCAGCCTTTGAGGTGTGCCAGGACCAGCCTCTCGAAGCACTTAGTGATGATGTGAGTAAGTGCAACTGGGCGAAAGTCATTGAGGCCTGCCGCAGTGTGGAGGTGGCTTTAAGCCACATGGGGACAGCTGCTTGGGTAAGTGACGGGTTGATGATGTCAGTCCAGACGTCTGTCACTGTACAGCACAGGCCCTGAGGACGCGCCCGGGGATGCCGTCAGGGCCAGCAGCCTTACGTGCATTAATCCTGCTCAGTGCCGCATGGGGGTTAATGTGAGGGGCTGGTGATCAGCAGGGAGCACAGCCTTGATGGCCATCTCTTGGTTGTCCCTGTCAAAGCGGCCATGAAAGTGGCTAAGCTCCTCAAGGAAGGAGGCGTCGCTGGATGTGGGGGTGGTGTTGGTGGGTTTATAGTCCGTGATGGCCTGGATGCCTTGCCACATGCGTCGGGGGTCGGAGTTGTTCTTGAAGTGCTCCTCGGCTTATTGGTCTGCGGCGGGTGATTCTCAGTCCTCTGACTACGGTGAGCAGGAGCTCAGTCCACGGTTGGCGTCTCCTCCAATGTCATGGTGGTGAGCCGGGCCTCCTTGCCGGGAGCCTCCCACTGCGCTGCCTGCCGGGACTCACCAGAACCGTCATCTGTCTACTCCCTCCACAAATGCTGCCTGACCCACTGAGTTCTTCCAGCACTTTGTTGTTTTAACCCAAGTTTCCAGCTCGTGCTGTGTCCTGTATCTCTGTGATAATTTCTAAACTCGTTATTCATGCCTGGTTTCCAGGGTCTGAGCAGTGGGGGACAACTCCGTCAATGGGTGGGTCTGGGGACGGCTGTCAAAGCCATTCTGTAAGTGCAGCGGTCGCTGAACATAAGTTCATGTCAGAGGAGCAAATGGGCCGAATGGCCCATCAAGCCTAGTGCACCATTCAATCATAGCTGATCTATCTTTCCCTTTCAACCCCATTCTCCTGCCTTCTCCCCATAACCCCAGACCCACGTACTAATCAAGAATCTGTCAATCTCTAGGATAGAATGTACAGAAAAACTAGGAGAGGCCCAGGCCTAACCCAGGACACTGTGCTGGGAGCCGGCTTCCATAGGGAGACTGTACTTGGGACAACTCTGGAGGGACAGTGTGGTCCAAGCGCAGACAGCAGCAGTTTTGGGTCAGGGGAAGATCAGCCCCACTGTCCAGCAGCAGTTGGAATCTCTTGAGTGCTGCCGGGCCGGTGGAGAGATATCATTAAATATTCTCTTTTCCAGACCTGGAGAGTGGGAAACTGACGGGATATGTGGGATCGGACAATGATGGGGAAATCGTACTTCTTCCTGTCACTTCTCCAAGGTACCGTCAGCAACAGCTTGTATGTGTTTATGGCCGACTGTCTGTACATTCTCATGATGGGGAATAACCTCCATCACTGATACAACCCTCACTCTCTCTGTATCCCTGAGCATCGCCCATTTACTCCCTTCCTACCCACGTGCCTGTCCAAATGTCTTTTAAATGTTATTATTGTACCGGCCTCAACCACTTCCTCTCACAGCTCGTCATATATACCCTCCACCTTTGTGTGAAAAACCTGTTACTCGGGTCCCCTTTAAATCTTTCCCATCTCACCTTAAACCTGTGGCCTTTAGTTTGAAACTCCCTACAATGGGAGGGGATCAAAAACCTGCCTCTGGTATGAACAACCTACTTTCTGCTGGTGCTTGCTGTATCTATCACTGCACTCCACCCACCACTGTTCTCACAGGCTGCCAGGGAGACCTTGAGGTCGTCCCCTGGGTCAGTGCATGCGAGTTGCAGCAGCTGACCCTCAGTAAGAGAGTCCGTTCACGGACAGTTCATGTTTTCAGAGGCAGAAAAGCACGAGAAGGTATTCACACACTTTGTCATCCCACAATGCCCAGGATGTGATTCCTACACAATGGAGTCTGGAAGATCCACAAGTCCTCCAGTGCCTAATGTTGTTCCTCCTCTCCTCAGCTGCAGTATCAACGGAGTGGACAATCAACGTTCAATTAAATGTGACAGCACAGAGGGGTCTGTGTGCCCGGATTCCGTGCAACTACAGTTACCCGTCGCGTCTGAACAAAATACCACCCGTTGGAATCTGGATTAACGATAAGAACTGGAACAATCAGCTTATCGCTTTCCACTCCAGGGATCACAGTAACGAATCATCAAGGTTTTACAATCGGACCCGGCTGTCTGGAGCACTGAGAGACGGCAACTGTACTCTGGTTATATACAACATCAGTCAGGAAGATGAAGGTCCTTATCATTTTAGGATAGAATTCATTAACAACGATCGTTTCAGCTTCTTCCCTGTAACACGGCTCCGTGTTTCTGGTAAGTGCTCTGTATAATCAGTCAACAACTGATATTCAGGCAGTAGAAAATAACATAAACTGTGCTTCTGCCCAATGGACACAAACCATAGCTCAGTATCACGGTGTTTGGTGGTTAAACCCTGGTATTGCCCTCCAGTCCAATCTCACCACAATGCTGATACTTCTTCCATTATCATCAGTAAAACATGAGCACTATATGCTGCTGTGTTACCAGCTGTGATACATGGGCTAATCACACATTGCTCCAGTAATGTACACAGCACAGGGGGACTCAAGTTTGTAATCTACTTTGCAATAGCTCAGGTTGTTACAATACGCTTTATAAACAATCAAGAGTCATCTCTGGTGAAAGAGGAAATTTCAGGCTGTGATGTTGGAATTTTCATCAGCAAGTGTGAGATGTTGAACTTTGCTAAGTCGAATGTAAGGGGAATTTAATGGCAAGATCCATAACAGCATTGAAAATGCAAAAGGATCTTGGAATCCAAGCCCATAACAAGTAGATAGTGCGGTAAAGAAGCCTTTTGGTACGCTTGCCTTCATTCGTAGGAGCATTGAGTATAAGAGTCAGGAAGACATGATGAAACTTTTGGGGGGGTGTATTTGCAGTATTGTGCGCAGTTCTGGTCGCCCCAAAGAAGGAGCTTTGGAAAAGCTGCAGAGGAGGTTTATGGTGCTTGCATTAGGAGGATATAACTACAAAGCCAGGTTGGACAGATTTGAATTGTTTTCTCTGGTACATTGGATATTGACAGGATAGAAGTATATGAAATTATAATAGACATCGATAGGATAGGCAATTAGAATATTATTGCCAGGAAGAAAATATCAAATATTAGACGCATATTTTTAAGGTAAGAGGTGCAAGGTTTAACGGAGACTAGACCAAGGGGGACCCTGCGTCGTCAACACACACTAACAACCCCCCCCCCCCCCCCCCCAAACACACACACACTAAACATCCCCATTGGTATTATATTAATATAATTCATTGGCTCCTTTTACACCATCCCCGCCCTATCCATGCTACTTTTGACATCAATAGGTAAATCTCTATCGGAATATGTAAAATGTCACCGTTAGCGCGTCGTATTTTCGAGCAGATGTGAATCACAGACAAACAAGACACACACACACACACACAAATAAATACATCCACTGCCAAGATGAGAGTTTTACAATTATAGAGATGTGCAGGGAAAGTTTTTCTACACAGAGGGTGGTGAGCAACTGAAACACGCTATCAAGGGTGGTGATGGAGGAAGATACGATTGTGGCAGTTAAAAGACTTTTCGATAGGACGTGTTTATGCAGGGAACGGAGGGATATGGATTATGTGCAGGCAGATCGAGTTAGTCTCGCCAGCATGTTGGCAGAGACATTGTGCACCAAGGGGCCTGGTGCTGTGCTGCATTGTTCTATGTTCCATGTATAACCATATAACCATATAACTATATAACAATTACAGCATGGAAACAGGCCATCTCGGCCCTACAAGTCCGTGCCGACACAACTTTTTTCCCTTAGTCCCACCTGCCTGCACTCATACCATAACCCTCCATTCCCTTCTCATCCATATGCCTATCCAATTTAATTTTAAATGATACCAATGAACCTGCCGACACCACTTCCACTGGAAGCTCATTCCACACCGCTACCACTCTCTGAGTAAAGAAATTTCCCCTCATGTTACCCCTAAACGTCTGTCCCTTAATTCTGAAGTCATGTCTTCTTGTTTGAATCTTCCCTATTCTCAAAGGGAAAAGCTTGTCCACATCAACTCTGTCTATCCCTCTCATCATTTTAAAGACCTCTATCAAGTCCCCCCTTAACCTTCTGCGCTCCAGAGAATAAAGACCTAACTTATTCAACCTATCTCTGTAACTTAGTTGTTGAAACCCAGGCAACATTCTAGTAAATCTCCTCTGTACTCTCTCTGTATTCCCCACTTGCCAACTCCAGCAGCACCATATGTAGTGAGGGGTATGGATGAAGTGAGTGTTCACAGTCTTTGCCCCAGACAATGCTTAATCTAGAAGGCTTCAGCTTAAGGTGAGAGGGGAGATATTTAAAAAGGACCTCAGGGGGAACTTTTTCACCCAGTAGACAGTAGTACACATCTGGAATAAGATGCCAGAGGAACAAAAGGAAGTGGATACAATTACACCTTTAAAAGACATTTGGACATAAAGATGGATAGGACGAATCTGGAGGTATAGGGGCCAAACATAGGCAAATTACATTAGCATGGAATACCACTATTACCAGCATGGACACGGTGGGCTGAAGGGCCTGTTTCCATACTGTGTAGCTTCACGAATACCCAATCTGCTCAATTTGCAACTTATCCACCGCCCCAAACCCTCCCTCTCTCTCTGCCCAAATACATTGAAAAAGCAGCCGTGTAGCAAAGTTCCAGCAACCTCTACAGTAATTTCTCTTTGGTTGCTGCTACTGATACGTATTCTTTTTTTTATTTTTGCTGCACATGTATAATGTAATGTTGGGTCATATTCACTGAGGAATGACTCAAAACAGTAATCCACCTCTCTGCTTGAAGCCAGCACAGAAATGTACTTCTCTTTAAAGAGTTGGTATCTCCCAAATTAGCTCTGTGTAGGGTTCCTGTTCCACACAAGGCTGGATAAATGATTCGGTAAACAATTATTTCCAAGTTAGGGACAACAAGACCAAGGAACTAATTGTTGAATTCAGAAGGGGAAGTCGTAAAACCAGGTGACGGTTTTTATTGGTGGGTTGATGGTGGTGAGAGTTAGCAGCTTCAAATTCCTGGATGACCTGTCGTGGGTGTGCAGCACATAGATCCAATTGTGAAGAAGGCAAAGCAGTGTCTCTACTTCCTGCGTTTAGGGAGAGTTGGTACACTACGTCATGTGTATTGTCATGTGTCCATGATAGGACAATGAAATTCTTGCATTGCTTCAGCACAACAGAATATTGTAGGCATAAATACAGAACAGATCAGTGTGTCTATATATCCTTGAATAAACACATGCACTCCCATAAATAAACAGATAAATTGCAATGGCCTATTAATGTTTAGAGTTTTGTTTGAGTTGAGTTTAATAGCCTGATGGCTGTGGGGAAGTAGCTATTCCTGGACCTGGATGTTGCAGATTTCAGGCTCCTGTACCTTCTACCTGTAGACAGCGGGAGATAGAGACATAAAAACATAGAAAATAGGTGCAGGAGTAGGCCATTCGGCCCTTCGAGCCTGCACCGCCATTCAATATGATCATGGCTGATCATCCAACTCAGTATCCCGCACCTGCCTTCTCTCCATATCCCCTGATCCTTTTAGCCACAAGGGCCACATCTAAGTCCCTCTGAAATATAGCCATTAAACTGGCCTCAACTACCTCCTGTGGCAGAGAGTTCCAGTGTGAAAAATGTTTTTCTCATCTCGGTCCTAAAGGATTTTGCCTTTATCCTTAAACTGTGACCCTTTGTCCTGGACTTCCCAACATCGGGAACAATCTTCCTGCATCTAGCCCCATAAGAATTTTGTAAGTTTCGATAAGATCCCCCCTCAATCTTCTAAATTCTAGCGAGTACGAGTCTATCCAGTCTTTCTTCATATGAAAGTCCTGACATCCCAGGAATCAGTCCGGTGAACCTTCTCTGTACTCCCTCTATGGCAAGAATGTCTTTCCTCCGATTTGGAGACCAAAACTGTACACATTAATACAGGTGTTGTCTCACCAATACCCTGTACAACTGCAGCAGAATCTCCCTGCTCCGATACTCAAATCCTTTTGCTATGAATGCTACCATACTATTAGGTTTCTTCACTGCCTGCTGCACCTGCATGCCTACTTTCAATTACTGGTGTACCATTACACCCAGGTCATGTTGCATCTCCCCTTTTCCTAGTCGGCCACCATTTAGATTAGAGTCTACGTTCCTGTTTTTGCCACCAAAGTGGATTACCTCACATTTATCCACATTATACTGCATCTGCCATGTATTTGCCGACTCACCCAGCCTATCCAAGTCACCTTGTAGCCTCCTAGCGTCCTCCTCACAGCTAACACTGCCCCCAGCTTCGTGTCATCCGCAAACTTGGAGAAGTTACATTCTATTCCCTCGTCCAAATCATTAATATATATTGCAAGTAGCTGGGGTCGCAGCACTGAGCTTTGTGGTACCCCACTAGTCACTCCCTGCCATTTTGAAACAGACTTGTTTACTACTACTCTTTGCTTCCTGTTTGCTAGCCAGTTCTCTATCCACATCAATACTGAACCCCCAATACCGTGTGCTTTAAGTTTGTATACTAATCTCTTATGTGGGACCTTGTCGAAAGCCTTCTGAAAGTCCAGATATAACATATCCACTGGCTCTCCCTTATCGATTCTACTAGTTAAATCCACAAAAAATTCTATAAGATTCGTCAGACATGATTTACCTTTCGTAAATCCATGCTGACTTTGTCCAATGATTTCACCACTTTCCAAATGTGTTGCTATCCCATCTTTAATAACTGACACTAGCAGTTTGCCCACTACCGATGTTAGACTAATGGTCTGTAATTCCATGTTTTCTCTCGCCCTCCCTTTTTAAAAAGTGGCGTTACATTAGCTACCCTCCAATCCTCAGGAACTACTCCAGAATCTAAAGAGTTTTGAAAAATGATCACTAATGCATGCACTATTTCTGGAGCTACTTCCTTAAGTACTCTGGGATGCAGCCTATCCAGCTCTGGGGATTTATCGACCTTTAATTCATTCAATTTACCTAACACTACTTCCCGCCTAACTTGGATTTCACTCAGTTGCTCCATCTCATTTGACTCGCGGTCCCCTGCTATTTCCGGCAGATTATTTATGTCTTCCTTAGTGAAGACGGAACCAAAGTAGTTATTCAATTGGTCTGCCATTTCCTTGTTCCCCACGATCAATTCACCTGTTTCTGACAGTAAAGAACCTACATTTGTTTTAACTAATTACTTTCTCTTCACATATCTATAAAAACTTTTGCAGTCTGTTTTTATGTTCCCTGCCATTTTCTTTCCCTATTTTCCCTTTCCTAATTAAGCCCTTTCTCCTCCTCTGCTGGACTCTGAATTTCTCCCAGTCCTCTGGTAGGCTGCTTTTTCTGGCTAATTTGTACACTTCATCTTTTGTTTTGATACTATCCCTGATTTCCCTTGTTATCCACGGATGCACTACCTTCCCTGATGTATTCTTTTGCCAAACTGAGATGAACAATTGTTGTAATCCATCCATGCAGTCTTTAAATGCCTTCCATTGCATATCCACCGTCAACCTTTTAAGAATCAATTGCCAGTCAATCTTGGCCAATTCACGTCTCATACCCTCAAAGTTACCTTTCTTTAAGTTCAGAACCCTTGTTTCTGAATTAACAATGTCACTCTCCATCCTAATGAAGAACTCAACCATATTATGGTCCCAAGGGGCCATGCACAACAAAACTGCTAACTAACCCTGGTTATACAAAAAAGCTGGAGAAACTCAGCGGGTGCAGCAGCATCTATGGAGCGAAGGTAATAGGCAACGTTTCGGGCCGAAACCCTTTTTCAGACGGGTTCTTCGGCCCAAAACGTTGCCTATTTCCTTTGCTCCATAGATGCTGCTGCACCCGCTGAGTTTCTCCAGCTTTTCTGTGTAACCTTCGATTCTCCAGCATCTGCAGTTCCCTCTTAAACACTGCTAACTAACCCTTCATCATTACTCAATACGCAGTGTAGAATAGTCTGCTCTCTCGTTGGTTCCTCTACATGTTGGTTGAGAAAACTATTCCGCATACATTCCAAGATATCCTCTTCCTCAGCACCCCTGCCGATTTGATTCACCCAATCTATATGTAGATTGAAGTCACCCATTATAACTGTTTTACCTTTGTTCCACACATTTCTAATTTCCTGTTTGATGCCATCCCTAACTCCACTACTCCTGTTAAGTGGCCTGTACACAACACCCACTAGTGTTTTCTGCCCCTTAGTGTTTTGCAGCTCTACCCATATCGATTACACATCCTCCAAGCTAATGTCCTTCCTTTCCATTGCGTTAATCTCCTCTCTAACCAGCAACGCTACCCCACCTCCTTTTCCTTTCTGTCTATCCCTCCTGAATATTGAATATCCCTGGATGTTGAGCTCCCAGCCTTGGTCACCCTAGAGCCATGTCTCCGTGATCCCAACTATACCATAATCATTAATAGCCATCTGCACATTCAACTCATCCACCTTATTACGAATGCCCCTTGCATTGAGACACAAAACCTTCAGGCTTGTTTTAACAACGCTCTTACCCCTTACCCCTTACCTCTTACCCCTTCCAGGACAAGGGGTCCCATCCAGAACAAGGGGTCACAGCTTAAGGATAAGGGGGAAATCCTTTAAAACCGAGATGAGAAGAATTTTTTTCACACAGAGAGTGGTGAATCTCTGGAACTCTCTGCCACAGAGGGTAGTTGAGGCCAGTTCATTGGCTATATTTAAGAGGGAGTTAGAGGTGGCCGTTGTGGCTAAGGGGATCAGAGAGTATGGAGAGAAGGCAGGTACGGGATACTGAGTTGGATGATCAGCCATGATCATATTGAATGGCGGTGCAGGCTCGAAGGGCCGAATCGCCTACTCCTGCACCTAATTGCTATGTTTCTGTTATACAATTATGTTGAAAAGTTGCCCTTTTTGATTTTTGCCCTGGATTTGTATGCCTGTCACTTTTACTTTTCACTTTGCTACCTATTGCTTCTACCCTCATTTTACACCCCTCTGTTTCTCGGCTCACACATTTAAGAAACCCACCACCTCTTATTCTCTGTTTATTATTATTTTTTATTCTTTCCCCCCTACATGTTGTGTCTGAGTGCTTCCCTTTTCTGCCTCCTGCATCACACACTGTATACTAGCTTTTGCTATTTGAGTCCCTCACCCCAACCAATCTAGTTTAAGGCCTCCGCAGCAGCCTTTGCAAATCTCCCCACCAGGATATTGGTCCCCCTTGGGTTCAAGTGCAACCCATTCTTTTTGTACAGGTCCCACCTTCCACAAAAGATGTCCCAATGATCCAGAAACTTGAATCCCTGCCCTCTGCACCAGTCCTTCAGCCACGCATTTATCCTCCACCTCGCTCCATTGCTACTCTCACTGTTGTGTGCCACAGGCAGTAATCACAAGATTGTTACCTTTGCAGTCCTTCTCCTTAACTCTCCTCCTAACTCCCTAAATTCTCTTTTCAGGACCTCTTCTCTTTCTCTACCTATGTCATTGGTACCTATATGTACCACGACCTCGGACACCTCTCTCTCCCATTTCAGGATATAACCATATAACCATATAACAATTACAGCATGGAAACAGGGCATCTCGTGCCGAACAACTTTTTTTCCCCTTAGTCCCACCTGCCTGCACTCATACCATAACCCTCCATTCCCTTCTCATCCATATGCCTATCCAATTTATTTTTAAATGATACAAATGGACCTGCCTCCACCACTTCCACTGGAAGCTCATTCCACACCGCTACCACTCTCTGAGTAAAGAAGTTCCCCCTCATATTACCCCTAAACTTCTGTCCCTTAATTCTGAAGCCATGTCCTCTTGTTTGAATCTTCCCTATTCTCAAAGGGAAAAGCTTGTCCACATCAACTCTGTCTATCCCTCTCATCATTTTAAAGACCTCTATCAAGTCCCCCCTTAACCTTCTGCGCTCCAGAGAATAAAGACCTAACTTATTCAACCTATCTCTGTAACTTAGTTGTTGAAACCCAGGCAACATTCTAATAAATCTATCTGTACTCTCTCTATTTTGTTGACATCCTTCCTATAATTGGGCGACCAAAATTGTACACCATACTCCAGATTTGGTCTCACCAATGCCTTGTACAATTTTAACATGACATCCCAGCTTCTATACTCAATGCTCTGATTTATAAAGGCTAGCATACCAAAAGCTTTCTTTACCACCCTATCTATATGAGATTCCACCTTCAAGGAACTATGCACGGTTATACCCAGATCCCTCTGTTCAACTGTATTCTTCAATTCCCTACCATTTACCATGTACATCCTATTTTGATTTCTTGGATATCTTGGACACGTTCATACACATCCCACACACTGGCACCAGGGAGGCAAACTACCATCCGGGTCTCCAGACTGCGTCCACAGAATCGCCTATCTGACCCCCTAACTATAGTGTCCCCTATTACTACTGTCCTCCTCTTCTTTTCCTTACCCTTCTGAGAAACAGGGCCGGTCCCTGTACCGGAGGCCCGGCCGCTGCTGGTACCCCCAGGTAGGCTGTACCCCCAACAGTACTCAAACAGGAGTACTTATTGTGAAGGTGTACAGCCACCAGGGTACTCTCTAGTCCCTGCCTTTGCCCATTGCCCCTCCTAACCGTGACCCCCTTGCCTGGTCTTGTGGTCTTGGAGTGACCACCTCTGTGTAACTCCTCTCAATTAATTCCTCACTCTCCCTGACCAGACGGAGGTCATCGAGCTGCTACTCCAGGTTCCTAATAGCTTAGGAGCCCCATCTCGATGAGTGTGTGGCCAGGATGCTGTGCATCCTTGATGATGCTGCCAGCATTTTGAGACTGTGACTACTGCAACAAACTTCCTCAGATGCACTGAAGAAAGTATCCTGATTGGTTGCATAATTGCATCATGGAGTATTTCAACTCCAATGTCCTGCCTCCAGATGGCAGCATCTATCATCAAGGATCCCCATCATGTGGGCCATGCTCTCTTCTCACTGCTACCGACAGGTCGGAGCTACAGAATCCTATTGTCCCACATCACAGGTCAGCAACAGTTATGTTACTACTATGGACACATTCTTGAACCGACCTACACAACTCTAATACTACTTCAGCAGTGGAACACTGCAGACCTCCTTGTACTGGCATTCTTGGTTTCTTCTTTTCTAATTATGTTTTTGCATTAATTGTCTGTTTTTATTTCAGTTTTTCTTTTAAGATCTTTTGTGTAATTTATGCAAAATGTGTTTTTGTGTGTTTCTCCATGTGCCTGTGATCCTGCTGATTTTCACTACTCCTATACCTCACCCTACATGTGCGTATGACAATAGACTTGAACTCCTTCCACCTCTTCCCATGTCCCTCATCACCACTTCAGATACCTCTCTCTCCTCAGTATCTATCTGGTTCCTCACAAATCCATCTCTGTTATTCACTACAAACCCTTCTAATGGGAATGAGGAGGCGTTTCCTTGACTGGATAGAGGAATTTCTCATGAATTCCCCACTGGATTTATCAGGTCTGTCACAACTGGAGAACCAGAGGCCTCTCCACCATTGCAGTGCTCCCTCAAGCCGAGAGGGCCAGTGCAAGGGCAAGTTGACCACATCTAAACTGCCAGCTGTGCTGTTCCCTCACAGGGCAATGTCTGGCGACATTTAACTGAAAGTTTCTCTGTTTATTAGATTTCACAGATAAACCCTCAATATTCCCTGTTGAAACGGTGGAAGGAAAGACTGTGAACATAACCTGCACCTTCAACACCACATGTGATGGAACAGCTTCCACCTTAACCTGGGTCACCCCCAATGATGAGCCACTGTCAGTCTCACATAGTATAACTCAGTGGAGTGACAGTCTGACACATACTTCTGTTGTGTCCCTGACCCCAGCGCTCAAACATCACAGGCAAAACCTCACCTGCAGATTCAGATACCGAACTGTTTCATCGGAGCAGACCCTCACACTGACTGTTCAATGTAAGTATGAAGATTATTTATTGTACACAAACAACAATAGTCCACGTTGTACACAGATGATGCCACAGCAGCACTGTAAAACTGACAGAAATGTCTGTCTTTTCCCAAGTAACTCTGGGCAAGGACACTTGGGATACCCCTCTCCTGCTTCAAGAGACACTCCCACTGCACTGCCCCTCCTGCTGGGCGACGCTCCCTCAATATTGCCCCTCCCCAGGGTTGATGCCCCCTTACCAAGTGTGGAGCTCCCACTGTACTGGCCCTCCCAATGTGGTGCTCTCTCAGTACCGCCCCTCCCACAGTGCATCACTCCCTCAACACTGCCCCATTAACAGTACGGAGGTCCCTCAGCAATGCCCCATAATATGCTGCATTTTGCCCTTCTAACATATAGCAATTTCCTCAGTAGCCTGAACAGTGACAGAAACAAACTTGCGCGAATATCTGACGTTTTCACTAGTGATCTCTAATGATGCCCCACAACTGGTGCCCAGGAACTGATCTGTATTTGCTTTTAGATTCCCCACAGAATCTCTCAATCACTTCTTCCGACAAGGTGAACAAATCCTGGGTCAGTATAAAGGAAGGGAACTCTGCAGCGATCCTCTGCTCCGTCGAGAGTTTCCCAGCATCTAACCTGACATGGAGACATCTTGGTGTTACACTGAACAAAACAAGTTCCAACAACGAGCTGTGGTTGGAGTTCCCTCAGGTGACACCGCGCCTCACTGGGGTCTATCAGTGTGTGGCGGAGAATAAACATGGGACAACGGAAAGGACCGTGACCCTCGCCATAGAACGTGAGTGAACACACCGACGTGTCTCTCCAAAGACCAACATAAGATGTGTTGTAAATTACCTAAGCTATAATTACCTAAGCTTTTATCAATACATAAGGGAGAAATGTGTAACTAGAGAGAGAGAGGGAGCCCTCAGAAATCAAAGCGGTCATCTCTGTGTGGAGCCACAGGAGATGTGCAAGGTCCTTAATGAGTATTTCTCCTCTCTATAAACTCCGGAGAAAGACAGGAGCGCGGAGGAACTTACGGAAGTCAATGGAAGTGTCTTGAGAGCAGTTCCTGTTAAGGTTGAAGAGGTGCTGAAGGTACTGTCGTGTCTGAAGATAGACAAATCTCTAGGGCCTGATCAGATATTTCTGAGGACATTGTGGGAAACTAGCGATGTATTTGCCAGAGCCCAGGCTGAAATTTACGAGTCATCTTTAAATACAGGAGAGGCACCGGAAGACTGGAGGGTGGCAAATGTTGTGCCTCTATTCAACAAGAGCTGCAGGAAAATGCTGGGAACTATAGGCCAGTGAGCTTAACATCTGGCATTGGAAAGTTACTCAAGAGTATTCAGAGTGAAGATGGTTTTGAAAAATTGCACCAGGATCTGGATCGATTGGGCTGAGAAATGGTTGATGGAATTTTGTGCAGGACCTTAATACAGAAAAATATGAGGTGTTGCATTTTTGGAAGCCTAATTTGGGCAGGACCTACTCAGTGCTGCTCTGGGGAGTGTTGCAAAGCAGAGGGATATTGGAATGCAGGTGCATGGTTCCTTGAAGGTTAAGTCGTAGTTAGATAAGGTGGTCAAAATATTGTCAGAGTATTGAGTATAGAAGCTGTCAGCATCCAAAATCATCAGCACTCCCCTCCCATCAATAGAATCACTCAATCTCAAACGGTCCGTGTCAAGGGTGAAGAAAATCATTTCTGATCCCTCCCACCCAGCTCACTACATCTTCCACCTGCTGCCGTCAGGAAGGCGCTACAGCTCACTGCCTGCCAAAACATCACGATTTAAAAACAGTTTCCATCCACGTGCAATTCGAATTCTGAACACCCTATGACAACATCACATAGCCACCTCGTGCATGTACTGTATACTGTTTGTTGTTGTGTTTTTATGTTTTTATGTTATGTTTGATGGGAATCAGCCTACTGTATAACACCCTGTACTGAATCTGAATTCCACCAACTTGACTGTGTGGTCATTAAATAATCTAATCTAATCTAATCGAATCTAATCGAATCTAATCAAATCTAATCGAATCTAGTCTAATCTAATGTTGCAGTTTAATAAGACATTGGTTTGACTGTATAACCATATAACCATATAACAATTACAGCATGGAAACAGGCCATCTCGGCCCTACAAGTCCATGCCGAAAACTTATTTTCCCCTAGACCTTCTACCTGCACTCAGACCATAATCCTCCCTTTCCCATCCATATACCTATCAAATTTATTTTTAAATGATAAAATCGAACCTGCCTCCACCACTTCCACTGGAAGCTCATTCCACACAGCTACCACTCTCTGAGTAAAGAAGTTCCCCCTCATGTTACCCCTAAACTTCTGTCCCTTAATTCTGAAGACATGTCCTCTTGCTTGAATCTTCCCTACTCTCAGCTTATCCCTTCTCATCATTTTAAAGACCCCTATCAAGTACCCCCTTAACTTTCTGTGCTCCAAAGAATGAAGACCAAACTTATTCAACCTTTCCTTGTAACTTAGTTGCTGAAACCCAGGCAACATTCTCATAAATCTCCTCTGTAATCTCTCTATTTTGTTGATATACTTCCTAAAATTGGGCGACCAAAATTGTACACCATACTACAGATTTGGTCTAACCAATGCCTTGTACAATTTTAACATTACATCCCAACTTCTATACTCATTGCTCTGATTTATAAAGGCTAGCATACCATGACAATAAAGGAATCAAATTCAAATTCAAATTCAAAAAAGCTTTATTTACCACATGAGATTCCTCCTTCAGGGAACTATGCACAGTTATTCCTAGATCCCTCTGTTCAACTGCATTCCTCAATTCGCTACCATTTACCATGTACGTCCTATTTTGATTTGTCCTGCCAAGATGTAGCACCTCACACTTATCAGCATTAAACTCCATCTGCCATCTTTCAGCCCATTCTTCCAAATGGCCTAAATCTCTCAGTAGGCTTTGAAAATCTACTTAATAATCCACAACACCACCTATCTTAGTATCATCTGCATACTTACTAATCCAATTTACCACACCTTCATCCAAATCATTGATGTACATGACAAACAACAGTGGACCCAACACAGATCCCTGAGGAACCCTACTAGTCACCTGCCTCCAACCTGACAAACAGCCATCCACCATTATTCTCTGGCATCTCCCATTCAGCCACTGTTGAATCCATCTTGCTACTCCATATAATATAACCATATAACAATTACAGCATGGAAACAGGCCATCTCGACCCTTCTAGTCCATGCCGAACACGTATTCTCCCCTAGTCCCATATACCTGCGCTCAGACCATAACCCTCCATTCCTTTCCCGTCCATATAACTATCCAATTTATTTTTAAATGATAAAAACGGACCTGCCTCCACCACCTTCACTGGAAGCTCATTCCACACAGCCACCACTCTCTGATTATAGAAGTTCCCCCTCATGTTACTCATATACTTAAGTCCCTTAATTCTCAAGTCATGTCCCCTTGTTTGAATCTTCCCTACTCTCAAGGGGAAAAGCTTATCCACGTCAACTCTGTCTATCTCTCTCATCATTTTAAAGACCTCTATCAAGTCCCCCCTTAACCTTCTGTGCTCCAAAGAATAAAGCCCTAACTTGTTCAACCTTTCTCTGTAACTTAGTTGCTGAAACGCAGGCAACATTCTATTAAATCTCCTCTGTACTCTGTCTATTTTGTTGACATCCTTCCTATAATTAGGCGACCAAAATTATACACCATACTCCAGAATTGGCCTCACTAATGCCTTGTACAATTTTAACATTACATCCCAACTTCTATACTCAATGCTCTGATTTATAAAGGCCAGCACACCAAAAGCTTTCTTTACCACCCTATCTACATGAGATTCTACTTTCAGGGAACTGTGCACAGTTATTCCCAGATCCCTCTGTTCACCTGCATTCTTCAATTCCCTACCATTTACCATGTACGTCCTATTTTGATTTGTCCTGCCAATATGTAGCACCTCACACTTATCAGCATTAAACTTCATCTGCCATCTTTCAGCCCACTCTTCCAACTGGCATAAATCCCTCTGTAGACTTTGAAAATCTACTTCATTATCCACAACCCCACCTATCTTAGTATCATCTGCATACTTACTAATCCAATTTACCACACCATCATCCAGATCATTGATGTACATGACAAACAACAGTGGACCCAACACAGATTCCTGTGGCACCCCACTAGTCACTGGCCTCCAACCTGACAAACAACCATCCACCATTACTCTCTGGCATCTCCCATTGAGCCACTGTTGAATCCATCTTGCTACGCCACCATTAATACCCAACCATTGAACCTTCTTAACCAACCTTCCATGAGGAACCTTGTCAAAGGCCTTACTGAAGTCCATATATACAACATCCACTGCTTTACCCTCATCAATTTCCCGAGTAACCTCTTCAAAAAATTCAAGAAGATTAGTCAAACATGACTTTCGAGGCACAAATCCATGTTGACTAATCAGACCCTGTTTAACCATATATTATTCTAAGTTTCCTTTCCATTAATTTGCCCACCACTGACGTCAAACTAACAGGTCTATAATTGCTAAGTTTACTCTTAGACCCCTTTTTAAACAATGGAACAACATGCACAGTACGCCAATCCTCCGGTACTATCCCCGTTTCTAATGACATTTGAAATATTTCTGTCATAGCCCCTGCTATTTCTATACTAACTTCCCTCAATGTCCTAGGGAATATCCTGTCCAGACCTGGAGACTTTTCCACTTTCATATTTCTCAAAAGTGTCAGTACTTCCTCTTGAAAAGCATGGCTCTTTCCAATTTTTACTATTTCCTTTCAACCGAACAGGGACATAAAGATTCTGTACTCTTAAAATGTCAACCTTTAAATGTACTCCATTTCTCTTCCACATCTTTCCCATAAAACAAACTGTCCCAATTTACTCCTTTTAAATCCTTTCGCATCTCATCAAAGTTAGCCTTTCTCCAATCAAAAATCTCAACCCTAGGTCCAGTTCTGACCCTCTCCATAGTTATATTGAAACTAATGGTATTGTCATCACTAGTCCCGAACTGTTATCCAACGCATACCTCTGCCACCTGACCTGTCTCATTTCCTAACAGGAGGTCCAGCACCGCCCCTTCTCTAGTAGGTACTTCTATGTATTGCTGCAAAAATCTATCCTGCACACATTTTGCAAACTCCAACCCATCCAGCCCATTTACAGAATGTGTTTCCCAGTCTATGTGTGGAAAATTGAAATCTCCCACAACCTTGTGCTTACTACTAATACCTGCACTCTCCTTACATATTTGTTCTTCCAATGTTCGCTCCCCATTTGGCGGTCCTACAGATTTTGAAAGTCTACAGAGAGATTTATGCCAGTTGGAAGAGTGGACTGAAAGATGGCAGTTGGAGTTTAATGCCGATAAGTGTGAGGTGCTACATCTTGGCAGGACAAATCAAAATAGGACGTACATGGTAAATGGTAGGGAATTGAAGAATGCAGGTGAACAGAGGGATCTGGGAATAACTGTGCACAGTTCCCTGAAAGTGGAATCTCATGTAGATAGGGTGGTAAAGAAAGCTTTTGGTGTGCTGGCCTTTATAAATCAGAGCATTGAGTATAGAAGTTGGGATGTAATGTTAAAATTGTACAAGGCATTGGTGATGCCAATTCTGGAGTATGGTGTACAATTTTGGTCGCCTAATTATAGGAAGGATGTCAACAAAATAGAGAGAGTACAGAGAAGATTTACTAGAATGTTGCCTGGGTTTCAGCAACTAAGTTACAGAGAAAGGTTGAACAAGTTAGGGCTTTATTCTTTGGAGCGCAGAAGGTTAAGGGGGGACTTGATAGAGGTCTTTAAAATGATGAGAGGGATCGACAGAGTTGACGTGGATAAGCTTTTCCCACTGAGAGGAGGGTAGATGCAAACAAGGGGACATGACTTGAGAATTAAGGGACAGAAGTTTAGGGGTAACATGAGGGGGAACTTCTTTACACAGAGAGTGGTGAATGAGCTTCCAGTGAAGGTGGTGGAGGCAGGTTCGTTTTTATCATTTAAAAATAAATTGGATAGTTATATGGACGAGAAAGGAATGGAGGGTTATGGTCTGAGCACAGGTATATGGGACTAGGGGAGAATACGTGTTCAGCATGGACTAGAAGGGTCGAGATGGCCTGTTTCTGTGCTGTAATTGTTATATGGTTGTTATAAGTGTTGCTACCCCTTTCCCATTTCTCACTTCCACCCAAATAGCCTCCATAGACGAGCCCTCTAATCTATACTGCCAAAGCACTGCTGTAATAACTTCCCTGAAAAGCAATGCAACACCTCCACTCTCGCCCCTCCAATACTATCACACCTGAACCAACGAAATCCTGGAACATTTAGTTTCCAATCACAGCCCTCCTGCAACCATGTTTCACTGATCGCCACAACATCATACTTCCAGGTGTCAATCCAGGCTCTAAGTTCATCCACCTTTCTTACAATGGTGCTAGCATTAAAATATGCACATTTAAGAAACCCACCCTCTCTTATTCTCTTATTCTCAGTTTATTGTCTTTTTCTTCTCAATTCAAGCAGGGTGCAAGGCCACCAAATCCAAGTGCAGATTCATGCCACTTCAAGCAAGGTGCAAGGTCACCAAATTCAAGTGCAGTTTCACACCATTTCAAGCAGGGTGCAAGGACACCAAACTCAATTGCAGTTTCATATCATTTCAAGCAGAAAAGCAGGTGTATGGAAGTATACACATAGCAGCAGACGTCAGCTATTTTACGTAATAGTCACGTGATTGTTAGTTGTTTAGCAGCACATTCATGTTATTATTGCTCACGTAATTAAAACATTTATACAGTAAACAAGTTACTTATTTCTACTTTTGCATCTTTGTATTCTTATTAAATTCATTTGTGTCTTTGTATTCAACCCATAAACTGGTATATAACCTTGTAACATGGTATGTAACTGTCAGGTCACGCGTTTGATCTAGTTTCTGTTTGTTATTGTTTTTTTAACTTAGAGTTTGCATTCTTGTTTTATTTTGGTGTCTTTTTCTTCTCTTCCCCCTACATTTTGGATCAGATTGCTACCTTTCTCTGCCACCTGCCTCACACACTGACTGCTAGCTTTCCCAATTTGAGTCCCTCCCCCCAACTATACTAGTTTAAATGTCCCTGACAGGATATTGGCCCCCTGGAGTTCAAGTGCAACCCGTCCTTTCTGTACAGGTCGCACCTTCCCCAAAAGAGGTCCCAATGATCCAGAAACTTGAATCCATACTCACTGCACCAGTCCCTCATCCACTCATTTATCTTCCACCTCGCTCCATTCCTACTCTCACTGTCGCGTGGCACAGGCAGTAATCCTGAGATTGTTACCTTTGCAGTCCTTCTCCTTAACTCTCTACCTAACTCCCTAAATTCTTCTTTCAGGACCTCTTCTCTTTACTTTATGAGAAATTACGATGAGCGATTACGTGCCCTGCGCTCCCAATCCTCGTATCATAAAGATCACTGGGTAGTCCTAGTTATCTCAAATCTTATTATATTCAATTCAACAACTGTATTCTGTAGCTTTTGGTACGCTAGCCTTTATAAATCAGAGCATTGAGTATAGAAGCTGGGATGTAATGTTAAAATTGTACAAGGCATTGGTGAGACCAAATCTGGAGTATGGTGTACAATTTTGGTCGCCCAATTATAGGAAGGATGTCAACAAAATAGAGAGAGTACAGAGGAGATTTACTAGAACGTTGCCTGGGTTTCAACAACTAAGTTACAGAGATAGGTTGAATAAGTTAGGTCTTTATTCTCTGGAGCGCAGAAGGTTAAGGGGGGACTTGATAGAGGTCTTTAAAATGATGAGAGGGATAGACACAGTTGATGTGGACAAGCTTTTCCCTTTGAGAATAGGGAAGATTCAAACGAGAGGACATGACTTCAGAATTAAGGGACAGAAGTTTAGGGGTAATATGAGGGGGAACTTCTTTACTCAGAGAGTGGTAGCGGTGTGGAATGAGCTTCCAGTGGAAGTGGTGGAGGCAGGTTCATTGGTATCATTTAAAAATAAATTGGATAGGCATATGGATGAGAAGGGAATGGAGGGTTATGGTATGAGTGCAGGCAGGTGGGACTAAGGGAAAAAAAGTTGTTCGGCACGGACTTGTAGGGTCGAGATGGGCTGTTTCCGTGCTGTAATTGTTATATGGTTATATGGTTATATGGTTATTTCACACCGTTGCTTTGAAAGTTGACGCGCATGCGTGCTGACGGCCTTCTTCACGCAATCGCTCATCTTAACTCCTCATAAGATCAAACTACAAACTGGTAAGTTCTCGTTTAATCTTGCTATTAATGAAAGATATACAAAAAAGTAATGGTAATAAAGAAAACAGGCCATTGTGTGCTAGGTGAGAATGATTACAGACATTGCTTAGAGTCATATAGTCATAGAGTGATACTGTGTGGAAACAGCCCTTCGGACTAATTTGCCCACATCAGCCTACAATGTCCCAGTAACAATCGTCCCACATGCCTGCTTTTGGTCCATATCCCTCCTAACCTAATCCATTAATCCTGAACAATCTGCCATAAACTAGCGTGGTCCCGGTTTTGCAATCTACTTCATTGTGGATCTTGGATTTAGAAACATAGAAATTAGGTGCAGGAGTAGGCCATTCGGCCCTTGGAGCCTGCACCGCCATTCAATATGATCATGGCTGACCATCCAACTCAGTATCCCGTACCTGCCTCTAGAACTGTAATGCTATAACTGAAACACTATATTCTGAAATGTGTTATTTTTCTCCTTTCAACAACTGCTGTACTTGTGTACAGTTAATCACAGTGGGCTGCTGAAGGTTACTGTGGACGAGCGGTGGGTCTTTGGGAGAACACGTTAATGAAACACCGTCACTAATAACCATCTCTTTGATCTCATCTCAATTGTAACTGATGACATCTCAATTCCTGCAACAGATGGGCAGAGGTTACCAGTCATCCCATTGGCTGCTGCAGCAGTGGTCGTGTTCCTGATCATCCTATCGACTGTGATTTGCTGCATTCTCAAATCGCGATGGAGAACAGACAGGTGGGTGGTTGTCCCCCTCCCTGAGATCCCCTCCATCCCTCCAACCCAATTCCAGCCGTTCAGTTCGTTCACGTTTATTTTCATACAGACACAGGGACAATTAAACATCTTGCTTGCAACATCATCATAGGCAAACATACAAAAACAAATTATACTTATAATATTTGAAAAGAAAATATCTCCATAGATGCTGCCTCACCCGCTGAATTCCTCCAGCATTTTTGTCTACCTTAGATTTTTCCAGCATTTGCATTTCTTTCTTAAACATGCAAAAAATATATATAATTGCAAAAACATAATTGAAAAATAAAATAAAACTATTCCATGGTCGTGCATGAGGTGGTCCGTAGTGTTCTGTTGTTGACGTAGGGTGAGGGTTGTGCAGGTCGGTAGATTCAAGAGTGTTAAATTGCCACATGCACCAGCAATGAAAGGCTCATCTGCTTCAGCTTTATAGTCCCATTAACAAAATAACACAAATGCATATATAACCAATGATTTCCTCCCCGACAAGGAACATTTCTGATACTGTGGGTTAACAAAGCCTTTATTTCTGCTCTTAGACCTCCAGTGGATGCATCAACAACGGTGACAAGGGAGGAATCTGAAACCGTGCAGGTGAGAGAGAGACAGATGCAGAAGGAACGTTATGAAATGCACCACACGTGGTCTGAAACAGCCCAGGTAATAACCATCCTGAGTGATGCCCGTCACAGTTACTGTATTCCTTTTTCATTGGACAAACACACTTCACTGAGACTAAAGCAAGGTGGACACTGGTACAACACCGCTCCACTTTTCCTGACCCAGCTCCAGTGGCCACGGTGGTGCAGCGGTTGAGTTGCTGCTTTACAGCGCTTGCAGCACCAGACACTCGTGTTCGATCCTGACTACGGGTGCTGTCTGTGTGGAGTTTGTATGTTTTCCACGTAACTATGTGGGTTTTCTCCGAGATCTTCGGTTTCCTTCCACACTCCAAAAGACATACAGGTCTGCAGGTTAATTGTCTTGGAGTGAATGGTCTCTAGTTTGTGTTGTGTCGCTATTGTTAATATGCAGGGATTGCTGGTCGGTGCGGACTTGTTGGACAGAAGGGCATGTTTTTGTGCCAAAACTAAAACTAAAATCTAAATTAAACAATCAAACCCATCACAGCTTGGGATCTGCAGCTCCTCCAGCCGTGTGACATTCCCTCAGCTGTCCCACTACACAGATGGTATCTCAGTACTGCCTGCGAGTGTCTGCCTTGGTATCTGTGTTAAAGACACAGCAGGAGGGTCTTGAACCCAAAACCACCTCTCGGAGAGGTGGGAGTGTACTCCCCTGTGATCCCACCTGTCACCCTAAGACTGAAATCATAAAATCAAACCCACTATTGATCAATGATTATCGACATTTATTTAATTTAGTTTAGTTTAGAGATACAGCACAGAAACAGGCCCTTCGGCCCACCGAGTCAGTGCCGACCAGCGATTACCCATATACTAGCACTGTCTTGCACACGGGACAATTTATAAAAGCCACTTAACCTGCAAACCTGTACGACTTTGGAGCGTGGGAGGAAACTGGAGCACCCATAGAAAACCCACAAAGGTCATAGAGAGAGTGCACAAACTCTGTAGACAACATGCACAGTCAGGATTGAACCTGGGACTCTAGCATTGTAAAGCAATAACTCTACCATTGCGGCACTGTGCCGCCTATTGTGGGTGGAGTATTCTCCAGACCCATATATAGCAATTGCCAGTGCTGCCATTTGTCACTCTGTCTATTTCTATTCCTGTCACAGGATAAAGGTCAGATGGGCAACAAAACCACGATGAACATGAATCAACTTCAAGAAGATATTTATGCAAACTGCTTGGTGGAGGATTCCATATATGCCAATGTATAATTGGATCAGGAACAGGAAACGCATGCTCTGGGAATGGCACAGGAAAGGACTGCTTGGAATTCCAACATCGTCAGAGAAACCACACGAATTAGCGGCACAAATCAATCCCCAGAATCTCTATACACTCATCTCCCATTCCTGTGTCCCATATTTCCCTTTACTCCCTCTTGCCTCTCTCCCTGTCCTCTTCCACACATATCCCTCCCTCTGGCTTGACATTTCACTTCTCTCCTTATCTGACACCTTTAATTTCACCTTCAGCCTTTGTTACTTACTCCACCCATCTGCCAATCACCACCCTCACGTGCCCACCTACCCCTTGTCCCAACCCAGCTTCCTTTTTCCCGCCAAATCCATCAGTCTGAAAAAGGGTCCCGACCCAAATATTGACTGTCCATTCCCTCCAGAAATGCTGCCTGACCCGCTAAGCTACTTCAGTACATTTTTATTGCTTCAGTTTCCAGCATCTTCGGTCTCTTGTGTCTCCATTACAAAATCAAACTCCATCCAAACTATGCATATAGACAATAGACAATAGACAATAGGAACAGGGGTAGGCCATTCAGCCCTTCGAGCCAGCACCGCCATTCAATGTGATCATGGGTGATCATCCCCAATCAGTACCCCATTCCTGCCTTCTCCCCATATCCCTTGACTCCGCTATTTTTAAGAGCCCTATCTAGATCTCTCTTGAAAGTATCCAGAGAACCTGCCTCCACCGCCCTCTGAGGCAGAGAATTCCACAGACTCACCACGTGTTTCCTCATCTCTGTTCTGAATGGCTTACTCCTTATTCTTAAACTGTGGCCCTGGCTCTGGACACCCCCAACATCGAGAACATATATAATGATTTTTCAGCTCAACTGTCTTCTGTGGTAGACCACATCATGGGTTCAGCTATCATATGGTGAATAAGTGTCTATACACCACAGTCTGAAATGGCTTATCCTCTATCCTGAGACTACGACTCCTGGCTCTGATCTACCCACCATCAGAAACATCCTTCCTGCATCTGATCTGTTCAGTATCATCAGAATTTTATAGTTTCCATTAGGTTCTCTCTCATTCTTCTAAATTCCATCAAATATAAACCCATTCTCTCTTCAATTATCATTCTTATTACCAGAGCCAGGATTTGCCATAATTACCATTTGCCTTTTCATTCCTTTTTTGCTGATTTCACGAGGATAATGCCTGTTTCACGATTGCGCGCCTAAATCAGCCATTTTTGTTGTTTTTCTAAAAGTTCATACTATTTGCTCTAGTTGTACTGTGATTACCATGACTTTTTCTATGTTAACGCATTAATATTAATAAGTAATTATTAACTTGTATAACTTACAAGAACATTTCCACCACCGGGGTGAAACCGGGGGTGCCTCCGTCGGTCATTCATTAATTCATGCCGCTGCATGCCGGTTCGGTCTTCACTAAGCTACTTAAGTAAGAACTGTAGATGCTGGAAAAATCAAAGGTAGATATAAAATGCTGGAGAAACTCAACGGGTGAGGCAACATCTATGGAGAGAATGAATAGGCAATGTTTTGGGTCAAGGCCCTTCTTCAGACTGATATGGGGGGAGGGCGGGAAAAAGAAAGGAAGAAGCGGAGGCAGTAGGACTAGAAGGAGAGCTGGGAAGGGGGGGGGGGGAGGGAGAAGACAAGGGCTATCTAAAATTAGAGAAGTCAATGTTAATACCGCTGGGGTGTAGACTACCCAAGCAAAATACCCAAGCTTGTTTCCTCACTACATTTACTGCTGCCTCCAGTCGCAAATCTGGGTTTTCTAGTGATATGTGCAAGGCATTCATTGATGCCGGAATTCCACTGTGGAAATTGGAAAACAAATCACTGAGGTATTTTAGAGAAATACACAGAGGAACATATACCAAGTGAGTCATCATTATGGAAAAATTAAGTTGACAGCAACTTCTACATTGTTGTGCAGGAAATTAGAGACAAAGTTGCATGCAACAAAATATGGACCTCAATAGACGAGAGAACTGATGCTGTGGGGAGATATGTTGCCAATGTGTTCATTGGTACACTGGAGGCAGGTCAACCATCAAATGAGTATTTGATAACATCGGAAGTATTGGAAAAATCAAACAGCTCAACTATTGCTCAGTTGTTTACATCTTTACTTGCTATACTTTGGCCAGAGGGTATAAAACACGAGAATGGTCTTCTGTCTGTGACTGATGCAGCTCCGTACATGAAAAAAGCTGCTCATGCTCTTAAAGTTTTATTCCCCAAAATGTTGCTTAGCTCAAGGACTTCATAGAATTGCCAAGCACATACGTAGATTGTTTCCAAAAGTCGATCGCCTAGTTTCCAATGTCAAGAAAATTTTCCTCAAAGCAAGGAATTGCCACCCAAGATTCCGCTACCTGCTCAGCCAGTTTTGACTAGGTGGGGTACATGGCTCTCTGCTGTACTCTTCTATGCTGCAAATTATTAAAAGATAAAATAAATTGTCAACTACAGGTGCACAACCTTTTATCCGAAAGCCTTGGGAACAGACACTTTTCGTAATTCAGAATTTTTCAGCTTTCGGAATGGAAGATTTTTAGCGTTGATTTTAACGGCTGGCTCAGTGGTAGAGTGCTCGGCTCGTATCCGCAAGATCGCGAGTTTGCGCCTCGATCCCGGCAGTTACTCGATCGCGAGTTTGAGTCTTCAATGTAGATTTTTCTTGCAGAATAGGAGAGAATAGGGAGGGTTAGGCTGGGATAATTCTCTGCGAGATGATCTTAGTGCGGGAGACAAGTGTAGGAGAGGTGTACTGACTGTGTGGGCAGAACTTTGGAAGTGATTGCCCACCATTCTCAAAAGCCGCTGTGTCTCCCTGTCCCTCCAACTCCAGAGGAATCCGCTGCCCGATGGGCCGCTACGGCGACAAGTGGCAGTTCGCCCACAGCCCGAGCTGCGGCCCCTCATCCGCAACCTGGGTTCCTCTGGAGTTGGAGCGGGGCTGGGCTAGAGTTGTTGCTAGCTGTGAGTCTCTGGGATCTCCGTGCTTGCAGTGTGCCTGGGGGTCGGTGTCCCGATGAGGGGACGCAGCTCGGGCTGTGGGCGAACTGCCACTTGTCGCTGTAGCGGCGCATTGGGGAGCGGGTTCTGGTGGTCCTGACGTCTCTCAGCTCCTGTCCAGGGGGACGGCCGGAGACGTCAGGACCAACAGGAACCCGCTCCCCGATGCGCCGCTACAGCGACAAGTGGCAGTTCGCCCACAGCCTGAGCTGCGCCCCCTCATCCGCAACCCGGGTTCCTCTGGAGTTGGAGCGGGGCTGGGCTAGAGTTGCTGCTGGCTGTGAGTCTCCGGGATCTGCGTGCTTGCAGTCGGTGTCCCGTTGGTCCTGACGTCTCCGGTCACCCCCTAGAATGGAGCTGAGACTGGGAACTGTACCGCCCTTGCCCCCTCCCTCTGCAACTGCAAACAACCCCACAGTTCCCAGTCTCAGCTCCTGTACAGGGGGGTGGCCGGAGACGTCACAGCCCGAGCCATCAGCTTCTGTCCCTACGGGGACAGCGGAGAGCGTGTTCCTCTGGAATTGGAACGGGGCTGAGCCTCTGCTGGCTGTGGGTCTCTGGGATCTCCGTGCTTGCAGTGGGCTTGGGGGTCGGTGTCCCGTTGGTCCTGATGTCTCCGGTGACTGGCACTGGCTCCAACGTGAAGACAGTGCAAAGCCCCCGCGCTGGTGCAATGCGCGGGGAGCTGGAGAGGGGAGGGAAGGGGTCACACACATGGCCGGGAAGCAGAGGGGTGTAGGTGGGGTGAAACTGAAGGGAGCGACAATTTGCTGCTGCCTGCCCGTTGAGTTAAAAAGTTCCCACGCAAGACTCACGATACACTGTGTATCGTGAGTCTACCGTGGGAACTTTTTAACTCAGCGGGCAGGCAGCAGCAGATTGTCAATTATTAACCCTCCCGCGCAATATACCCTCACCTTCTCTTTTATGAATGGGGATTTAGTTCCCCTTTCTTCGAGGACCGACCGGAGGTTCAGCTGTCACCTCTGCGGGCCGCCCTCGGTGAACGTTTTCAAGGACCTTTCTTCAAGGACTGAAAAAATGTTGCTATTCGGAGGTTTTCGTTATTTGGATCTTCGGATAAAAGGTTGTGCACCTGTATTTTGAAGAAGAAAAATCTGCTGAAATCAGGATCCTCAGTGAAATCATGTAGAAAAAGTCCCTCCACCACGATCTTGTGTTTATTGCTTTCAATTTAGCAAACTTCCCACTAGCTATCACTTCCCATGATGGATGCGCCAAAACATTAGTGACTAATGTTTTCAACAAAGTAACTGACGATATTCATAAAGTTCCTGCCGATGGAGGTAAAGACATGCACTGAAAATGTGAGAGAGTTGATTTTAGGTAACAAAGATCTTGAGGAAATACAAAACATAGCTAAAGTTCTCAGAGGTAGTTGTAATGCATAAGATATCGACATGAATATAGAGTCGGTAGCTTGTTTTGGATATGCACCAGTGACCTCAGTTGAGGTAGAAAGAAGGTTTTCACAACTGAAGCAAATTCTGCCTGACAGACGGCATCGTTTAACACCAGATAATTTGAAAATGAATCCTAGTAATTTTGTGCAACCAGGCAACTTTGGTCATTTAATATAGTATACCTTTATAATATAATTTTTAACCATATTTTGGTGGTGGAAATACATGCCTTTTTAGTCAATAAATTACTTTTTCGCACCTTTTAAAAAAAATGTATGCCTTTATGCCGGCCTATTTCAGAGTTTTTTAGTGCCTAAACATCCTGGCTCTACTTATTACAAATTGTAAACAGGAAAGCACTTTAATTAATTATCTGGATAAATAAATACATATATATCTGAATGTTTGTGTGCTCTCTTGATCTCCGACATTGGAGCAAAAATGGTCCATGGTAGTGCAAGAGGTGGTCCATAGGATTCCATTGCTGAGGTAGGATTAGGGTCAGTTAAAGAACCTAATGGTTAAAGGAAAGATGTTCTTAAACATGTAATCAGGGTAAATGTAGTGTGACCTCAGGTTTCTGTACATCCTGCCCAAGGGTGGCAGCAAGAAGTGGACATGATGATGGGGATTCTTGATGATAGATGCTGCCTTAAGGATCCCATCAGCTAAACGTTTCCTGACTCTTTCAGCTGCCATTGCCTGCAAGACTCTGGGCTGGGCTGTATCTCCCATGCAGGGCTGGGTCAGGTCTCCAACACTGGGCTGCCTGGGGCTGGGGTGCTTTAGGCTGGGCAGGGCAGGGAGGGGCTGGGCTGGGTTAGGCTGGGCTGGGCTGCTTCAGGTCCCTCCGAAAGCCCAGTTGGAAACCTCCACCGGCCATCCTCAGCACCAGTAAAGACACAATGGCACGGGGCAACAGGGGAAGAGACTAATCCGCACGGTGCTGACTGGCTGGAGAAAAGATCGATCTGCGCATGCGCAGTGTTTAAGATTTTTAAATCACACCAACTTTTACGACATTCAATCAATCGGAGCAGTACAGGAGAACGGTGAATAAACTGGCAAAAAATTGTAGCTATCGCAAACTGTTTTTGACGAAATAGAAAGACCACCAAATCAGAAGATCAGAGTTTTAGTTATGTATGGAAGATAATTGGATGGATGGATGGATGGATGGATGGATGGATGGATGGATGGATGGATGGATGGATGGATGGATGGGTGGATGGATGGATGGGTGGATGGGTGGATGGATGGATAAAGATGATCTGCTGGAATTCAGCAACAGGAGGATACAGAGATTTAACTTCAGCCTGCTACCTGATGCAGGATATTTTGGGAAGTGATGGCAGGTGGGTACCGATTGCTTCCCCAGGACTCTCCAGCCCGAAGACCTGAGCAACAATCAGAAGCCACAGAAAGCAGAGACACAGTGCAGCAAAATGCATCTCACTACCTCCCATGCATATTGGAAATATCAAATGGAATGTTGTTTGCATTTGGTCAACAGGAAGGATGAAGGGAAATTTTGTGCTAGTATTGATTTCATGATCAAGTATTGGTCAACCTTGTCCCCCAAGATGCGGCAGCACGCCAGTGTTTTTTGGTCCTTTTGTTGTTTTCATGTCTGAATGTATGTCTCCCAGTGTGTCTTGTGTGATGGGTGCTGGCTAGGGAAAACTGTTCCCAGTCACTTACTTTGATGGAGATGCAACTTTTTCTGATAGGAAAGATATTGCCAACCTTGAAAGAGTTTAGAGAAGATTTATGAGGATGTTGCAAGGACAAGATGGTCCGAGTTATATGGAGAGGTTGAGTAGGCTCCTTGGGGTGCAGCAGGATGAGAGGTGATCTTATAGAGGTGTATAAAGTCATGAGATAAATAGATCGGGTAGATGCACAGAATCTCGTGCCCAGAGTAGAGGAATTCGAGGACCAGAGGACAATATGGTGGCTGCGCTGTGTTAAGCCACTGTCCCACTTTCACAACCTAATTCGCAACCCCTGCCGAGTTTGCCCTTGACTCATACTCGCAGCATGGTCGCCATGAGGTCGTAGGAGGTTGTAGGAGGTCGTAGGTCTTTCTCATGCTCGTGAGTGGTCTCTGCGTACTCGTGGCATCAAGTAGATTGCTGCTTTTTTTCTAGCCTGATAAAAATTGTCCACGAGTAAAAAAAAGGTTGGCATGGAAAAAATCACCACTTTTTACTCGTAGTTTGGTCGTAGGAGTTCGTAGGTCGTGATGGTAGTCGTAGGTAGTTGTAGATCAACCGGTCGCGTTGAAACCGGGAGCTGCATCTACCGACCGCACACACACACGCACACACACACACGGACGCATGCACACACACGCACGCACGCACACACGCACGCACACACACACACACACGCACGCATGCACACACGCATGCACACACACACAACATACACACACACATAAACTCACACACACATACATATATACGGATGCACACGTACACACACACACACACACACACACACACACACATACACAATATACACACACACATAAACACATGCACACACACACACACACACACACACACACACACACACACACTGTGAAGGTGGGGGCCAGGGAAAGTGGAGAAGCGATGTCTGCACGATGAAGATAAAGGTAAACGGCTGCCACAGAGTACCGTAAGTCCTTTAGAGAGTGCAGCGGAAGGGTCTGGGGGAGGGGGGGGGGGGGGGGGGGGGGGGAGACAGATGGGGGAGACAAGGGGTGGGAGAAGGAGTGGAGACACTTTTAAGAAGTTCAATAAAGTTAGCAGGCATTTTACCTACCGGTAGGTATTTCTAGGTCATGAAACTCCAATGAGCCAATCAAAATGGCCGGTCATCGAAGGAGATGGCCTACGGCTCCCCTCGACTGCCTGTAAGTAAATAGCAACCCCACTCCACTGCCCTACAAGTGAAAAAGACCCATGCCGACCAAATTTGGAACATGCTGAAACATTTTCAGCGACCTAGCTGAGGCGGTGAGCAGGTGGGAACCTCCTTCGAGCATGAAGGAGAGTTACAGACACCTCATACAACCTCCTAGGACCTCATATCAACCATGCTGCGAGTTTGAGTCAAGGGCAAATTCTTCTAAACTCGCAGCTTAGGTCGCCCAAGTGGGACAGGCCCTTTAACAATGTCAGACCCGGATCCGACTGTGCGTGACCTGCCTGCTTCAGGGTAGAAGAGATAAGGTAAAGAACAGGGAGGGAACAAGCAGCCATCCGTTACAATAGGTTCCTTTCTATAGTTCCTTTCCTACGATATTTCTGTAGTAAACTCTGATCACAGTCTCTGATGGGGTCGGTTTCACGTGACTGGCTGCGTATAACCAGGGCTTAGGGAACTCGGCATCTGATGGGGATGACCGGACAAGGAAGGTTCCAGAGGGAAGGGCAGTGACAACTTAGAATCCGGCAGCAGAATGGCTCCGTTAACATAGAAACATAGACATAGAAATTAGGTGCAGGAGTAGGCCATTTGGCCCTTCGAGCCTGCACCGCCATTCAATATGATCATGGCTGATCATCCAACTCAGTATCCCGTACCTGCCTTCTCTCCATACCCCCTGATCCCTTTAGCCACAAGGGCCACATCTAACTCCTTCTTAAATATAGCCAATGAACTGGCCTCAACTACGCTCTGTGGCAGAGAGTTCCAGAGATTCACCACTCTCTGTGTGAAAAAAAGTTCTTCTCATCTCAGTTTTAAAGGATTTCCTCCTTATCCTTAAGCTGTGACCCCTTGTCCTGGACTTCCCCAACATCTGGAGCAATCTTCCTGCATCTAGCCTGTCCAACCCCTTAAGAATTTTGTAAGTTTCTATAAGATCCCATCTCAGTCTCCTAAATTCTAGAGAGTATAAACCAAGTCTATCCAGTCGTTCTTCATAAGACAGTCCTGACATATATAACCATATAACCATATAACAATTACAGCACGGAAACAGGCCATCTCGGCCCTACAAGTCCGTGCTGAACAAATCTTTTTCCCCTTAGTCCCACCTGCCTGCACTCATACCATAACCCTCCATTCCCTTCTCATCCATATGCCTATCCAATTTATTTTTAAATGATACCAATGAACCTGCCTCCACCACTCCCACTGGAAGCTCATTCCACACTGCTATCACTCTCTGAGTAAAGAAGTTCCCCCTCATATTACTCCTAAACTTCTGTCCCTTAATTCTGAAGGCATGTCCTCTTGTTTGAATCTTCCCTGTTCTCAGGAATCCCAGGAATCAGTCTGGTGAACCGTCTCTGCACTCCCTCTATGGCAATAATGTCCTTCCTCAGATTTGGAGACCAAAACTGTACGCAATACTCCAGGTGTGGTCTCACCAAGACCCTGTACAACTGCAGTAGAACCTCCCTGCTCTTATACTCAAATCCTTTTGCAATGAAAGCTAACATACCATTCGCTTTCTTTACTGCCTGCTGCACCTGCATGCCTACCTTCAATGACTGGTGTACCATGACACCTAGGTCTCGCTGCATCTCCCTCTTTCCCAATCGGCCACCATTTAGATAATAGTCTGCTTTCCCGTTTTTGCCACCAAAATGGATAACCTCACATTTATCCACATTATCCTGCATCTGCCATGCATTTGCCCACTCACCCAACCTATCCAAGTCACCTTGCAGTCTCCTAGCATCCTCCTCACAGCTAACACTGCCCCCCAGCTTAGTGTCATCCGCAAACTTGGAGATATTGCCATCAATTCCCTCATCCAGATCATTAATATACTGTTGGCATAACCAACATTCGGTAAACATATAAATTGTGGTGTGGCGGCGCCTATCGGCAGCGGCTTGACTACATTCCGTCTGTCTTTTTTTAAATTTTTGTCTCGTTAAATGTATGTCTTGACTCTAGTTTTTATTATTTTTCTTTATCTGTGTATATGTGGGGGATACCGTTAATCTCTTCCCTGTACGGGAACCCGACTTTTTCCCTGTCGGGTCTCCGATGTCATTGGGCCTAACATCGTGGAGCCGGCGGCGGCCTCCGGCCAGGACGAACACGGGGGCTCCAGCCACGAAGCCTGTGGACCTGCCATCATGGAGCTGGCCATCTTCGGAGCGGGAGGAGCTGTGGTGGCGCGCAGCTGTGACACAACTTCAGAGCTTCAGAGGCTCCGGTCGCAGACCAGGTGGACAGGAACATCAGAAGCTCGCAGGTCCCTGGTGGGAGACCGCTTTTCGGAGCTCCCGCAATGGCAACTTCTCCCGCTGCAATCGCGGGGTTTAAAGGACCGGAGCGGGGCCGATCATTGCCCCGCGTGGCTTAAACGGCCGCAGGACTTACCATCGCCCGCCGGGGGCTTTAACATCGGGAGCCCCAGTTCGCCTCGACGCTGCAGTTGGACTGCTGGACTGCGGGAGAAGAACAAAGGGAAGAGATAAGACTTTGCCTTCCTACACAGTGAGGAGATGTTGGAGATTCACTATGATGCTTGTTTATGTAAACTGTGTTAAGGGTGGTCTTGGTTTTTTTTGGAATGCAAGACTGTAGCAAATGCAATTTTGTTCAAACCAAGCTGTTTGAATGACAATAAAAGGCATTTTACTTCGGAGTCATGTGAGTGACTTTGTGAAGAACCCCGCTTACGACGCATGCGTGTCATATCGCTACACGCATTGTGCGAGTCAGACATGGAGAGGACGTCTCCCTAGTGGTAAATGGAAAGAAGCAGGTAAGAGACTGCAAAAATTTTGCCACTTACCTTGCTGGTAGGAAACTGCAGGAGAAGAAGCTGCGGGAAAGCTGGAGGGGAGAACCGCGGAGATAGCGGGCAGCCAGCAACATCAGCAGCAGCCGACGGCACGCGAATCCTCCGAAGAGGAAACAGCTGTGCCCGACGTCGCTCCCCGCACCGGCAACATTCACTGCTGCCGGGCGGGAAGCGAAGCAACATGTTCGGGTTTCCACAATCAGGCGAGTCTGGGTTGGATGCAGTCGCTAGCGGCATCGGAGCCGATTGAAGCGGCTGGAGGACCGGGGCGAGCGACCAGTACCGTGAGTACGGGGTTGGTCAGAGGGGTTGAGGCCCTACGAGCAGCCGCGGGTGGCCTATGCTTGGGGCATTTCTGCAGGTTTTTACCGCTGCAGACGACCACGAGGGACCAGTGCTGTAAGCACCATTGTCGGTCCCAGCGGCTGGAATGAGCAGCCGGGAGCGGCCAGAGCTGGGGGCATTGGTGCTCGTTTTAACGGCTGTAGAAGACCGCGAGGGACCAGTGCTGTAAGCACCAATGTCGGTCCCAGCGGCTAGAACGAGCAGCCGGGAGTGGCCAGTGCTGGGGGCATTGGTGCTGGGTTTAACGGCTGCAGAAGACCGCGAGGGACCAGTGCTGTAAGCACCAGTGTCGGTCCCAGCGGCGAGAGCTAGCAGCCAGGAGCGGCCAGTGTGCTGAGGGCATTGGTGCCGGTTTGACCGGCTGCAGAACAACCACGAGGGACCAGTGCGTGAGCACCAGGGGCGGTTCCAGTGGTTGGAATTAACAGGTTTGTTGCACTGCATTCTGAATTTCTAGGAATGGACAGAGTAACGCGAAGGAGGCTGCGGAGAAGGTGCAGGAAGTAAGTCAGGAGTCTCGGATGGAGAGCTGTGCCTGACTTATTCCCGCGCTGGCAAAATCAACTTCTTGGCCGGGCGGGAAGGCAAAGAGAAAACTACATTACTGTGAAAGTGATGGGGATTTGGAGCAGTCACTGGATAAAACCTACCAGTACCGGAGCAGGGAGCTCGAAAGCCGGTACGAGTGGCTGCAGGATGATCAGCCGCCAGCAGGTGCCCGTGAGTACTGGGACCGCAAGGAGCGGCATAGTTATATCGGGCGGCCAAAAGCGACCAGTGCCCGTAGGCATGGGGATCGGCTGCGGGAAATACCGCGTGCGACTAGTGCCCGAGAGCACCAAGGTCGGCAGGAGCGGTCCGATATATTAAAGCACCCGCGATCGACTAGTGCCCGAGAGCACGGAAGTCGGCTGGAGCAGTTGCTGGAGGAAATTCTCCAGAGTGGCGGGCTCCGGGATATGGAGGATAGCCACAGTGGGCAAAAAATATAAGTCCCACAGCAGTTTCTCATAAGGGCTGCATGAAATATCAGACGCCTCTGAGGAGGATATTGAAGGTCTGACTGGGTCAGAATCTGAGAGGTGATGGAGCCACCTTCCCCTATTGAAGGGGAGAAAAACAAGTTGCTGGACATGGTGGGCCAGTACTTTCCAACAAGAACAAACTGGGAAGGATCTTGAGGCCATGAGGACTGCCAGTGTTAATAAAGACATCACTGTGAAAGTGATGTGGAGAAACAGCCTCCGGATAATACTTACCGATACCGGAGTGAGGATGAGCAGCTGCAAGATATAGCGCAGCCAGCAGCGGCCACTTTTGTGGAGCTGGGAAACCGGTACGAGTGGCTGCAGCAGGTTGGGCCGTCAGCGACAGGTGCCGGGGAGTACCGGGACTGCGAGAAACGGCACGACCAGTGCTTGTAGGCATGGGGACCGGCTACGGCAAAACCGTGGCACGAAGGTCGGCAGGAGCGGTTGGATAAATTTAAACACCCGCGATCGACTAGTGCCCGAGAGTCGGCTGGAGCGGTTGTTGGAGGAACTTTCTCCAGAATGACAGGCTCCAGGATATGCACGATAGCCACAGTGGCAAAGGTGTAAGTCCCTCAGCAGATTACAAAGGTGTAAGTCCCTCAGCAGATTACCATAAAGGGCTGCTTGACATTTCATCCTCCTCAGAAGAGGGTGTTGAAGGGCTGCTTGTGTTAGATTCTGAACTAGAGATGGAGCCACATTCGCATATGGAGGACGAGAAAACCAAGTTGCTGGACATGTTGGGTAATACTTTAAGCAAGAACAGGCTGGCAAAGATCTAGACGCACATCACCTGCAAGCAAATACCTTTGCTGAGGTGTTGGCAAAACATTTACCTCCAGGAAATTGTGGGGCTCTGAATGTGGCCAGTGTTAACCGAAGTATTTGGAGACACGTTGGTCAGGTATCAGGAGTCAGGATATAAAAATTCAAAATGCTCGGAAAGGTCTCATGGCGGGCATAATAGCCTTGGCCCGTACGCTAGAGAACATAGACATGACGAATGACCATAAAGATGCTTTAGCGTTTTTTTTTCCAACGTTCAATTTGAACTTAATAATATTAGGAAGGGGGCTATTCAGCCAGCTCTGGATCCAGTTTGCAATCCTGTGCAAGCAAAAGCTATAAAACCCCAAACCCTGTTTGAAGAGGAGGCCAAGACTTTGGGGCCTAATCAGAGCGGCCATAGGATATCTTGGCAAACGATATCAACCTTGTGGGCCTCCTAATAAAGATAGTACTTATTCTTATAGTACGAGAAATTGGAGAGAGGCCAGAGGTAACCAGCAGCAGCGTCCTTTTTTAGGGGTTGGCCCGGGACGCCCACTGGTGAAGATGCGCATGCATCCACTTCAACATCTACCCTACCCTCAACCTCACGGCCCTCCGCAACCACGGTTGAAACCAAGAAAGTAACTAAATTTCCACCGATAACCATGGAGGTAGGTGGGTCTGTGCCTCCAGAATTAATAAGGAGCACGGAAGTTGGAGGGAGGTTGTAATTTCATTTGGAAGCATGGTGTAATATAACTATGTAGAGATATATCCTTAGCAGTATTAAGGGATATCTGATAGAGTTTATACTCATACGAAACCCTCCAGTACAACATACACCGGACAGAATATACATACTTACCAAATTAGAACGAGCTAAAGCTCACATAGAACCACCAAGGTTGTTCACTATAAGAGTAATTGAAATGACCAAACATGAACAACAAGAATTTGTCTCAAACATATTTATTAGACATAAGAGACATGGGGGTTGCCATATTATTATTGATTGATCAACGTTTAACAATTTTGTGCAATATGTTCATTTTAAAATGGATATTTTTAGCACTGCTACAGAGTTAGTTTAGCGGGCTACTGTATGGCAAGTATTGATCTTCAGGATGCTTACTATAAGGTACCCATCAGAGGTGAACACAGGCGGGTTTTGAAATTTAACGGATGGGATAGCCTTGGCAATACAAGGCGCTACCAAACAGGCTAACGTCAGCTCCTACATTATTTACAAAAATTCTTAAAACAGCCTTGGCATTGCTTAGACAGCAAAATCTAACTGAAAAGTATAATTTATATCTGAAAGCAACGCCTTTATGGCTATACTTTCAGTTGGCACGAGAGTTATATATTAATACATCATCAGCGAACTGAGTTAAGGACCTGTCCTACTGATGTTACTTTCAGCAACTGTTTTCGACCTTCAAACTTGAGGGCACTCACTTGAAAAACCTTGAGCTGGATCGATTGTCAACGATGGAATAGTGCTAGAAGTGCATTGTTGAGTTATTTATGGCAAGGCACAGAAAGACAGGCTGTGGGCGCACATCCTCTAGTAGTAAAACTGTTACGAGGCATCTTTAACACCACCCACCAAGGTCTAGATACAGCCAAATCTGGGATGTGAGTATGGTCCTAACCATGCTAGAGATTGGTCGCTGGCTACAGCTTTAACTCTGAACCAACTCACTATGAAAATGGTAATGCTAATGGCGCTGGTCACAGCGCAAAGGGTCCAGTCATTGCAGAAATTAAGATTGGATAGCTTGACTGTGGCAACAGGAAGTTTGATATTTGGGATCCAGGACCTTATTAAGCAAAATAGACCAGGATCAGCGGGTCAGGTCATAGAAGTCATAGCCTATCCGGAGGACGAACGCCTCTGTGTAGTGAAACACATTGTGTTATATATTGACAGAACAAAGGCTATCAGAGGCAATGAAAAGGCTCTTTTGATTAGACATAAGAAGCCGTACCATAGAGTCTCGACTCAGACCATTTCGCGGTGGCTGAGATATGGCTTAATAAAGGCGGGAGTGGACACTATGTATTCAAATCTCACTCCACCAGGGCTGCAGCTACATCGGCAGCTAATCGCCTCGAGGTATTGATGGACCAAATCCTCAGGATTGTAGGATGGTCATCAGAGAGAAAATGTTTCAGAGATTTTACAACAAACCAGTTAGGAATGAAGAAACGTTTTCGCGAGGGAACATTTTAAGTTCTATATAATTTATACCTGAAGCTTACAAGGTTAATGATTTGATTTAATAATATTATTTATCATTTACGTTTAAAAATTGGTATGAAAGTATTTCTTGAATATCAGTAACAATTTCTCCCAAACTACCAAGGCAGTTGTGAAGCATGGACTCGCTCCACGGCATGAGGTCACAGAGCTTTGAAATCTTCACAAAGTCACTCACGTGACTCCGAAGTAAAATAGTAAAACTAAACGAGAACTTACCAGTTTGAAGCTTAAGGATAAAGGGGAAATCCTTTAAAACCGAGATGAGAAGAACTTTTTTCACACAGAGAGTGGTGAATCTCTGGAACTCTCTGCCACAGAGGGTAGTTGAGGCCAGTTCATTGGCTATATTTAAGAGGGAGTTAGATGTGGCCCTTGTGGCTAAGCGGATCAGGGGGTATGGAGAGAAGGCAGGTACGGGATACTGAGTTGGATGATCAGCCATGATCATATTGAATGGCGGGGCAGGCTCGAAGGGCCGAATGGCCTACTCCTGCACCTAATTTCTATGTTTCTATGTTTCTATGAAGTTTGATCTTTATTTTATGAAGAGGAACGTTGAGGGAATACGTGCCCTCCGCTCCCACCCTCATATGGTCATATCTGAAACTGCTATCTCTTTAATAATCTTACTATCTTAGGTCATTATAGTGTATCTGTGACCTCACACCGCTGCTTTGAAGGATGACACGCATGCGTCGTAAGCGGGGTTCTTCACGTATTCCCTCAACGTTCCTCCTCATAAAATAAAGATCAAACTTCAAACTGGTAAGTTCTCGTTTAATCTTACCATTCTATTCTATTCTATTCTATTCTATTCTATTCTATTCTATTCTATTCTATTCTAGAAACATAGTCGCACAGTGTGGAAATGGCCATTTCAGCCCAACATGCCCATACCGACTAATATGCCCCGTCTACACTGACCCCATTTGCCTGCATTTGGCCCATATCCTTCTAAACCTATTATCAATGTACCTGTCCAAATGTCTTCTAAACATTGTGAAAGTACCTGCCTCAATTGTTTCTTCTGACAGCTAATTTCATAGACACACCACCGTCTACATGAAAATGTTGTCCGTTAAGTTCCCATTAATTCTTTCCACCCACTCCCTCACCTTAAACTTAGGTTCTCTGGTTCTTGATTTCCCTCATCTGGGTAAAAGACTGTGCATTTTCCCTATCCAGCCCTCTTGTGATCTGATACACCTCTATATGATCGCCTCTCATCCCCTGCACACAAATAAATAAATTCCTAGATTGCTCAACTTCTTCCTATATCTCAGGGCCTCAAGTTCTGACAACATCCTCATAAATCTTCTCTGCATGCTTTCCAGCTTAACAACATCTTTCTTATAAAAGGGTGACCAAAACTGTTCAAAATACTCCAAATGTTGCCTCATCAATGTATTGTACAATTGCAACATGACCTGCCAACTTCTATGCTCAATACTCTGACCGATGAAGGTCAATGTGCCAAAAGACTTCTTGACCATCCTAACAATTTGTGACACCACTTTCACAGCACTATGTAAGTCAATTCCTAGATCACTCTGCTCTACAATACTCTCCAGAGCCCTGCTAGAAAGCATATAGCACCAAATTTAAGAACAGCTTCTTTCCTGCTATTATTAAATTATTGAACGGAGCTCACTAAGCTAAAGATGTGTGCTCAATCTTCCAATCTTACGCCCTTACACATTTTACCTGTAGTTGTAATACTATATTCTACATTTTACTTCGGAGTCACATGAGTGACTTCGTGAAGAACCCCGCTACGGCGCATGCATGCCATATCGCATACATGCATTGAACGTGTCGCACCTGGGGAGGACGTCCCCTTGAACGGGAGAATTGAAAAGCCGGTGGACGGCAGGTAAGTGACTCTGCATTTTCACCCTGTATAGGAAATGGACAGAGGAACACGCAGAAAGGCTGTGAAGAAGCTGCAGGACGTCAGCGGCGAAGGTGCCGGGGACCCGCAGCAGCAGCCAGCGGCACAGGCAGTTTGTACTGAGACAGCTGTGCCAGATTTAAACCCCGCGCCGGGAAAAACAAATTATAGACCGGGCGGGAAGGCGAAACGGAAAACTTATCACTGTGAAAGTGAGCTCGAAAAGTCGCCGGTAAATACTTACTTATATCGCAGTAATGATGACCAGCTGCAGGGCATAGAGCAGCCAGCAGCGACCACATCTGCAGAGCTCGGAAACCAGTACGAGTGGCTGCAGCATGTGGGGCCGTCATCAACATGTTCCGATGAGTACCGGGACGGCGAACAACGGCATTTGCAGCGGCCGGGAGCAACCAGAGCCGGTAGGCATGGGGACCGGTTGCGACAAAAAACGCGTGTGACTAGTGCCCGAGGGCACGAAAGTCGGCAGGAGCGGTGGGATAAAAATAAACACCCGCGATCGACCAGTGCGGGAGAGCACGAAAGTCGGCTGGAGCGGTTGTGGGAGGAATTTCTCCACAGTGCCAGGCTCCATAATATGGATAAAAGCCACACAGGCAAAGGTGTAAGTCCCTCAGAGCATTGCCAGAAAAGGCTGCTGGACATTTCATCCTCCTCTGAAGAGGGTGTTCAAGGGCTGCCTGACTCAGACTCTGAACAAGAGTCAGAGCCACGTTCCCATATGGATGAGGGAACACAGTTGCTGGACATGGTGGGCAAATATTTCCAGCAAGAACAAACTGGAAAAGACCTAGAGGCCAGGATGGCTGCTAGCATTGATTACATGACGACCCATCACCTGCAAACCAATACCTTAGCTGAGGTATTGGCAAGACATTTACCTCCGGGAAATTGTGCGGCTCTGAATGTGGCCAGTGTGAACCGAAGTATTTGGAGACACGTTGGTCAGGCTATCCGGAGTCAAGATATCAAAATACAAAACGCTCTTAAAGGTCTCTCGGCGGGTATAACAGCTTTGGCCCGTACGCTAGAGAACGTTGATATGTCAAATGACATTAAAGATGCTTTAGCACTTTTTTGCAACGTTCAATTTGAACTTAACAACATCAGGAAAGGGGCTATTCAGCCAGCTCTGGATCCAAAATTTGTAATCCTGTGCAAGCAGAAAGCCATAAAACCCCAAACCTTGTTGTTTGGGGGTGACCTATCAAAACAGGTCAAAGATTTGGAAGAGGAGGCCAAAACTTTGGGCCTAATTAAAGCAACCAAAGGATATCTCGGAAAACGGTATCATCCTTATGGGACTCCTAAAAAAGGAAGTACTAATATTTATAGTACGAAAAATTGGAGAGAGGCCAGAGGTAACCAGCAGCAGCTTTCTTTTTTAGGGGTTGGCCCGGGACGCCCACAATGGAAAATGCGCAAGCCTCCACTTCAACATTTACCCCACCCTCAACCTCAAGGCCCTCCGCAACCTCGGTTGAAACCGAGAAAGTAACAAAATTTCCACCGATAACCATGGAGGTAGGTGGGTCTGTGCCTCAAAAATTAATAAGGAGCACGGAACTTGGAGGGAGGTTGCAATTTCATTTGGAAGCATGATGTAATTTAACTATGGATAGGTATATCCTTAGCAGTATTAAGGGATATCTGATAGAGTTTATACACATACAAAACCCTCCAGTACAACATACAACCGGACAGAACTTATATGCTTACCAAATTAGACAAAGCTAAAGCTCATATTGAACTACAAAGGTTGTTCACTAAAGGAGTAATTGAAAAAAACAAACATGAACAACAGGAATTTGTCTCAAATATATTTATTAGACATAAGAAAGATGGGGGTTGCCGGATTATTATTGATTTATCAACGCTTAATAATTTTGTACAATATGTTCATTTTAAAATGGATACTTTTAGTACTGCTACAGAGCTAGTGTCGGCAGGCTACTTTATGGCAAGTATTGATCTGCAAGATGCTTACTATACGGTACCCATCAGAGGCGAACACAGACGGTTTTTGAAATTTAATTGGATGGGTCAGCTTTGGCAATACAAGGCGCTACCAAACGGGCTAACGTCAGCCCCTAGATTATTCACAAAAATTCTTAAACCAGCCTTGGCATTCCTTAGACAACAAAACTATAGAGTTATGGCATATTTGGATGATATCTTGATTGTGGGGAAAACTTATGAATTGGCTAGTAAAGCAGTGGTTGCCACAACACAATTGATGGAACAGCTGGGATTCATTATCCATCCAATTAAGTCAAGATTAACACCAGCTACTAATATTGATTACTTAGGGTTCACCATTAACACACTTGATATGTTAGTAACTTTACCTATAGGGAAAGCTACTGAGTTCCAAAAGGATTGCACAGAGCTTATTAATACCTTTAAACCATCCATTAGACGGGTAGCCAGGATTATTGGGAAAATTATAGCCACGTTTCCTGCCATTCAATTTGGACGATTACATTACCAAAATTTACAGAGAGAAAAAATTAGAGCACTCAAAATTAATAGAGGCCATTTTGATAGGCCAATGGAGCTAACAATAAGAGCCATAAAAGAACTACAATAGTGGGAACAAAATGTTAAATATAGCTCCAACCCAATAGTTATTCCAAACCCATCTGTGGTATTACAAACAGATGCCAGTGCAATTGGTTGGGGAGCAACGGATACCATCTCGAGCTGTGGAGGGAGATGGAATATACAGGAAACTAACCTACTTACCACTAAGGGTATAAATTACTTAGAAATGTTGAGTGCTTTTTATGGTCTAAAATCTTACTGCTCGGGAATGATTCACCAGCATGTTAGATTGCAGATAGATAATACCACGGTGGTGGCATATATAAATCATATGGGTGGAAATATATCAACATCCTGTGATGAATTGGCAAACTATATTTGGCAATGGTGTATCCAAAGGAATATTTGGTTATCGGCTACGTATCTACCAGGGATACTTAATTCAGTGGCAGACGCCAGGTCACGAAAATTTAATGAAAATACGGAATGGATGTTAGACAGAACGATATTTGCTGAAATCACAGCAAAGTACGGAAGGCCGGATATTGATCTTTTTGCATCCAGGTTAAATCATCAGTTACCAAGGTATATATCATGGGAACCAGATCCTGGGGCAGAAGCTACAGATGCATTCTCATTGCACTGGGGGGGAAATGGTTCATTTATGCATTTCCTCCTTTCTGCCTCATCAATCGGGTACTACGGAAAATTCAACTAGACTCGGCATCTGGGATCCTCATAGTACCTGATTGGCCTACCCAACCATGGTTCTCGGTGCTGCAGGATTTGGTGCTAACACCATATATTACTTTAAGACATAGTCCTCAGTTGCTGGTGCATCCGGTGACTGGGGACAGCCATCCTTGCCATAATTATCTGAATTTATTGGTTTGTAGACTCTGAAAGAACCACTTCGGCATATGGGTCTATCTGATAGAACTGTGGACATGATCACAGCAGCACAGAGAATTTCGACTCAAAAACAATATTTATGTCATATTAAGAAATGGACTAAATACTGCCTGGATAACAATCTAGACCACAGAAAGATGGATGTTCCAGCTGTGCTAGAATTTCTCACAAGCCTGCACTATGAAGGACTCAGTTACAGCACGGTCAATAGTGCTAGGAGTGCCTTGTCGAGTTATTTATGGGAAGGCACAGAAAGACAGGGTGTGGGCTCACATCCTCTAGTAGTAAAACTGTTACGAGGCATCTTTAACACAAACCCACCAAGGGCTAGATATAGCCAAATCTGGGATGTGAGTGTAGTCCTAACCATGTTACGGAATTGGTCACCGGCTACGGCATTACCGCTGAACAAACTCACTATGAAAATGGTAATGCTTATGGCGCTGGTCACAGCGCAAAGGGTCCAGTCATTGCAGAAATTAAGATTGGATAACTTCACTGAGGCGACAGGAAGTTTGATTTTCGTGATCCAGGGCCTTATTAAGCAAAATAGACCAGGATCAGCGGGTCAGGTTATAGAGTTCATAGCCTATCCGCAGGACGAACGCCTCTGTGTAGTGAAACACATTATGTTATATATTGACAGAACAAGGGCTATCAGAGGCAATGAAAAGGCTCTTTTGATTAGCCATAAGAAGCCGTACCATAAAGTCTCGACTCAGACCATTTCACGGTGGCTGAGATATTGCTTAATTCAGGCAGGAGTGGACACTAATGTATTCAAATCTCACTCCACCAGGGCTGCAGCTACATCAGCAGCTAATCGCCTGGAGGTACCGATGGACAAAATCCTCAGAACTGCAGGATGGTCATCAGAGAAAACGTTTCACACATTTTACAACAAACCAGTTAGAAAAGAAGAAACGTTTTCGGGGAAAATTTTAAGTTCTATATAATTTATACCTGAAGCTTACAAGGTTTATGAATTGATTTAATAAATATTATTTACCATTTTTGTTTAAAATGTTGGTATGAATGTATTTTCTTGAATACCAGTAACAATTTCTCCCAAACTACCAAGGCAGTTGTGAAGCTTGGACTCGTTCCACGGCATGAGGTCACAGAGCTTTGAAATCTTCACGAAGTCACTCACGTGACTCCGAAGTAAAATAGTAAGATTAAACGAGAATTTACCAGTTTGAAGTTTGATCTTTATTTTATGAGGAGGAACGTTGAGGGAATACGTGCCCTCTGCTCCCACCCTCATATGGTCATATCTTAAACTGGTATCTCTTTAATAATCTTACTATCTTAGGTCATTATAGTGTATCTGTGACCTCACACCGCTGCTTTGAAGAATGACACGCATGCGCCGTAGCGGGGTTCTTCACGTATTCTCTCAACGTTCCTCCTCATAAAATAAAGATCAAACTTCAAACTGGTAAGTTCTCGTTTAATCTTACTATTTTGTTCCCATTCCCTTTTTACATTGGTCTGATTGTACTTATGGTTTGGTGAATGGCATAAAACATTTTTGTTACATTTTATCTCAGTACATAGTCATAGATTCAAGATTCAAGTGAGTTTATTGTCATGTATCCCTGGTAGGACAATAAAATTATTTCTTTGCTTCAGCACAACAGAACATAGTAGGGATGACTACAGAACAGATCAGTGTCTCCATATACCATTATATCAATATACACACACATGAATAAATAAACTGATAAAGTGCAAATAAACAGATAATGGGCTATTAATGTTCAGCATTTGGTCCGAGCCGAGTTTAATAGCCTGATGGCTGCGGGGAAGTAACTATTAACCATATAACCATATAACAATTACAGCACGGTAACAGGCCATCTCGACCCTTCTAGTCCGTGCCGAACACATAATCTCCCCTAGTCCCATATACCTGCGCACAGACCATAACCATTCCTTTCCCGTCCATATAACTATCCAATTTATTTTTAAATGATAAAAACGAACCTGCCTCCACCACCTTCACTGGAAGCTCATTCCACACAGCTACCACTCTCTGAGTAAAGAAGTTCCCCCTCATGTTACCCCTAAACTTCAGTCCCTTAATTCTCAAGTCATGTCCCGTTGTTTGAATCTTCCCTACTCTCAGTGGGAAAAGCTTTTCCACGTCAACTCTGTCTATCCCTCTCATCATTTTAAAAACCTCTATCAAGTCCCCCCTTAACCTTCTGCGCTCCAAAGAATACAGCCCTAACTTGTTCAACCTTTCTCTGTAACTTAGTTGCTGAAACCCAGGCAACATTCTAGTAAATCTCCTCTGTACTCTCTCTATTCCTGAACCTGGTAATTGATGTCTTCAGGCTCCTGTTCCTTCTACCTGAAGGTAGCGGGGAGATGAGTGTGTGGACAGGATGGTGTGGATCCTTGATGATGCTGCCAGCCTTTTTGAGGCAGCGACTGCGATAGACCTCCACGATAGATGGGAGGTCACAGCTGATGATGGACTTGCCCTTCTATCCAACTTGCTTGTCCCACCCAAGACGGCCCATCTACATTAGTCCCATCTGCCCATTGGCATGCAGTAGATACGGTTAGGCGGGATACATGTGAACCTCTGTATCACCTGGAAGGATTATTGGGTTCCCTGGATGGAGCTGAGAGAAGAGGTATAAGGACAGGTATTACATTTCATGTTGTTGCAAGAGAAAGTACCTTGGGATGTGGTTTGGGTAGGAATGGGGAAGTGAACCAAGGTGTTACAGAGGGAGTGGGCTCTGCGGAAGATGGAGAGGGGTGTTGATGTGAAGATGTGACTGGGGGTGCGATCACATCGGAGTGACAGAGGATTATGTGTTGGATGCAGAGGCTGCTGGAGTGCAAGATGAGGACCTGGAGAACTTAGTTCTTGTGCCAGCAGGAGAAACCACATTTACTGAAGAACAAGGACATTTAGGATATAAAACCATTTTTAATGAAAGAACGAGAACAAGTCAAATGTTCCAGAGGGCGTCCAGAGAACAAGATCAGAGAGGAAAAATGTCATGGGAAACTGAGGGGCAATTTTTTCATACAGAGTGTAATGGGTATATGGACTGAGCTGTCAGAGGAGGTAGTTGAGGCAGGTAAAGAACATTTAAAAGACATTTAGACAAGTACTTGATTAGGAAATGTTTAGAGGGATATGGGACAATTGTGGGCAGATGGGACTAATGTAGATGGGCCGTCTTGTTCGGCATGGGCAAGTTGGGCAGAAGGGCCAGTTTAGATGCTCTATGACTCGATGAATCTATGACTATGTACTGACAAAATGTAACAAAAATGTTGTATGCCATTCACCAAACCATAAGTACAATCAGACCAATGCAAAAAGGTAATGGGAACAGAGTGCAGAATGTAGTATTACAGCTACAGGTAAAATATGGAAGGGCATAACACGGTAGATTGGAAGATTGGGCACACATCTTTAGCTTAGTGAGCTCCATTCAATAATGTAATAATAGCAGGAAAAAAGCTGTTCTTAAATTTGGTGCTACATGTTTTTGAGCTTTTGTTTCATCTGCCTCAATCGCAAGGACATCCTTGTGATTGAGGCAGTGCAGCGTAGGTTCAGGAGATTGATCCCTGGGATGGTGGGACTGTCATATGAGGAAAGATTGAAAAGACTAGGCTTGTATTCACTGGAGTTTAGAAGGATGAGGGGGTCTCTTATAGAAACATATAAAATTATAAAAAGACTGCACAAGCTAAAGACTAGAATGTTGCTTGGGTTTCAGCAACTAAGTTACAGAGAACGGTTGAACAAGTTAGGGCTTTATTCTTTGTAGCACAGAAGGGTAAGGGGGGACTTGATAGAGGTCTTTAAAATGATGAGAGGGATAGACAAGGTTGACGTGGATAAGCTTTTCCCACTGAGAGTAGGGAAGATTCAAACAAGGGGACATGACTTGAGAATTAAGGGACTGAAGTTTAGGGGTAACATGAGGGGGAACTACTTTACTCAGAGAGTGGTAACTGTGTGGAATGAGCTTCCAGTGAAGGTGGAGGAGGCAGGTTCGTTTTTATCATTTAAAAATAAATTGGATAGTTATATGGACGGGAAAGGAATGGAAGGTTATGGTCTGAGCGCAGGTAGATGGGACAAGGGGAGAGTACATGTTCGGCACGGACTAGAAGGGTCGAGATGGCCTGTTTCCGTGTTGTAATTGTTATATGGTTATATGGTTATAAGCTAGATGCAGGAAAAATGTTCCCAATGTTGGGCAAGTCCAGAACCAGTCAAGTCAAGTCAAGTCAAGTCAAGTCAAGTCAAGTTTATTTGTCACATACACATACGAGATGTGCAGTGAAATGAAAGTGGCAATGCTCGCGGACTTTTGTGCAAAAGACAAACAACAAAACAACCAAACAAATTATAAACACAATCATAACACACATATTATTTTACATAATAAATAATGGAAGGAAAAACGTTCTGTAGAGTTAGTCCCTGGTGAGATAGGCGTTTACAGTCCGAATTGCCTCTGGGAAGAAACTCCTTCTCAACCTCTCCGTTCTCACCGCATGGCAACGGAGGCGTTTGCCTGACCGTAGCAGCTGGAACAGTCCGTTGCAGGGGTGGAAGGGGTCTCCCATGATTTTGTTTGCTCTGGAGTTGCACCTCCTGTTGTATAGTTCCTGCAGGGGGGTGAGTGAAGTTCCCATAGTGCGTTCGGCCGAACGCACTACTCTCTGCAGAGCCTTCTTGTCCTTGGCAGAGCAATTCCCAAACCAGATGGTAATGTTCCTGGACAAGATGCTTTCCACCGCCGCTGCGTAGAAGCACTGGAGGATCCTCGGAGACACTCTGAATTTCCTCAATTGCCTGAGGTGGTAAAGGCGCCGCCTTGCCTTTCTCATGAGTGCTGAGGCGTGTGATGCCCATGTCATATCCTCAGAGATGTGGACTCCCAGATATTTAAAACAGTTCACCCTATCCACAGGATCTCCATTTATCCTCAATGGAGTGTGCGTCCTCGGATGATGTGCCCTCCTAAAGTCCATGATCAGCTCCTTCGTTTTTTTGATGTTCAAGAGGAGGCTGTTATCCTGGCACCAGAGTGCTAGATCAGCCACGTCCTCCTGGTAGGCCTCATCGTTGTCTGAGATCAGGCCCACCACCACAGTGTCATCAGCAAACTTAATTATTGAATTGGAGCTGAACCTAGCCACACAGTCATGTGTGTACAGGGAGTACAATAGGGGGCTGAGCATGCAACCCTGGGGCGATCCTGTGCTCAGGGTGAGGGACTCCGATGTATTCCCTCCCATCTTGACTACCAGGGGCCACAGTCTTAGAATAAAGGGGAGGCCATTTAAGACTGAGGTGAGAAAAAACCTTTTTACCCGGAGAGTTGTGAATTTATGGAATTCCCTGCCACAGAGGGCAGTGGAGGCCAAATCACTGGATGGATTTAAGAGAGAGTTAGATAGAGCTCTAGGGACTAGTGGAATCAAGGAATATGGGGAGAAGGCACGCACGGGTTATTGATTTGGGACGATCAGCCATGATCACAATGAATGGCGGTGCTGGCTCGATGGGACGAATGGCCTACTCCGGCACCTATTTTCTATGTTTCTATGTTTCTATGTAGCGCTTGATCATATTGGCTGTTTACCCACTATTGCATTAAAGGGTAGATGGAATCAATGGGGTGGAAGGAGGTGTTTGTGTGATGGACTGGGCTACTTCCCAAAGTCTGCAATTTCCGACCTGACAATAAACATGACTTTGTACCTTCGAATTTCCGCTCTCTTGGGTGGAGAGCTGTCACACACAGTGATTGGATATTTTCTATGGTGCAATTGTAAAAGTGGGTAAGTTTTAGTTTTTAGTTTTAGAGATACAGCATGGAAACAGGCCCTTCATTCAGCCCACTGAGTCCGCGTCAACTAGAGATCCCTGCACACATACTAATCCAAGCAGTTCAAGGGGAGAATTTAGAAACTCTGTACAGACAAGCACCCGTGGTCAGGATTGAACCCAGGTCTCTGGTGCTGTAAGGCAGCAATGCTACCACTGTGCCAACATTCAGCCCCTAGTTATTGAAGACTTACTTTAATTTAGTTTTGTTTAGAGATACAGTGCAGACACAGGCCCTTCGGCCCACCATGTCCGCACCAACCAGCGATCCCTGCCCATTAAAATTACCCCCCACACACCGAAGATCTCGGGGAAAACCCACGCGGTCACGGGGGGAACAAACAATTTCTGTACAGTCAGCATCTATAGTCAGGATCTTACCCGGGTCTCTGGCGCTACAAGTGTTGTAAAGCAGCAACTCTACCGCTGTGCCACTATTGTTGAATTTATTTTATCTTCCAGTGAATTAGTGGTATATGTAGCCAATGTTGAGAATTATTGTAGAGGATATTTTCTCACCAATGCTTACTGACTGTGGTCTATGGGTCAGGACTTAGAGGATACCTTTGTGGATGAGAGACATGGGTGGATGTTCAATCCTAACCGGGAGTTTTGTAAATAAATTTATTGGAATTACGGTGTTTAGAGAGAACCAGAATCAATAATTAGGTGCCCTTGTTATTATTAATAATTGTTGTGGTCTTTTCCCATGGAGGCAGCATGACGCCAGAGAGTAGATTTTTAAAGTTGGGGGCGTGGGGGGGAGGAATTTAAAAACAACAGCAATGTACTGAATAAGCTACTTTAGGAAGCTATAGAAGAGGGTGCAATTTCAAGGTGAAGAAAACATTTTGACAGTTGCATGGAAAGGAAGGAAATGAGACTGGGTCCAGAACCAGGGGCCACAGTCTAAGAATAAAGGGGAAGCCATTTAAAACTGAGATGAGAAATACTGAGATGAGTTTCACCCAGAGATTTGTGAATTTGTGGAATTCTCTGCAACATAAGGCAGTAGAGGCCAATTCACTGGATGAATTTAAAAGAGAGTTAAGTGCCTGTCCCACTTAAGTGACTTCAAGGCGACAGCAGGAGACTATGTAGTCCCCACATGGTCGCCACATGTCCGCGGGTGGTTGCCGGGGAGTCGCCTTCTTTGTTGTGAGGAGTTACCGCATTCTGGGAACCTCATTGTAACAAAGTGACCCAAACATACGTAAGGTACAACACAATTTTATTAAAGCATTTAAAGCATAGGATCTGCAGTACATTACAGCTCCGAGCTGCTACATCTACTGCCTGATGTAGGCAAGCTCTTAATATTATTATTATTTTTTTTAATTACATCTTTATTTTGAACAGAATAAAAAATAAAAAGCAAGTGTGAAACAGCATACAAAAAACAAAAAAAAACAAAACAAGAATATTTATAAAGTGTCAAAAACAATATTTATAAATAAATGAATCGTATATGTCCGAAAAGGAGCAGGAAAAAGCCAAAGCTTATTAATTCCCACCCCTTATAATTATCTTATATAAAATTTAGCAGCTATAAACATTGATTTCCATATGTACACCAAATTATTTACTATTACAGGTGCACAACCTTTTATCCGAAGATCCAAATAACGAAAACCTCCGAATAGCGGACATTTATTCAGTCCTTGAAGAAAGGTTCTTGAAAACGTTCACCGAGGGTGGTCCGCAGAGGTGACAGTGGAACCTCCGGTCAGTCCTCGAAGAAAGGGGAACTAAATCCCCATTCATAAAAGAGAAGGTGAGGGTATATTGTGCGGAGGGTTAATAATTGACAATATGCTTATGTCTGCCCGCTGAGTTAAAAAGTTCCCATGGTAGACTCACGATACACAGTGTATCGTGAGTCTTCCGTGGGAACTTTTTAACTCAGCGGGCAGGGAGCAGCAGATTGTCGCTCCCTTCAGTTTCACCACACCTACACCCCTCTGCTTCCTGGCCATGTGTGTGACCCCCTTCCCTCCCCTCTCCAGCTCCCCGCCCATTACACCGGCGTGGGGGCTTTGCACTGTCTTCATGTCGGCGATGCCAGCATACAATGCCAGTCACCGGACACGTCAGGACCAACGGGACACCGACCCCCAGGCCCACTGCAAGCACGGAGATCCCAGAGACCCACAGCCAGCAGCAGCCCAGCCCCGTTCCAACTCCAGAGGAAATCTGCAAACTAGCGGGAGACATCAGGACCACCAGAAGCCGCTCCCCGATGGGCCGCTACGGCGACAAGTGGCAGTTCGCCCACAGCCCAAGCTGTGCCCCCTCATCGGGACACCGACCCCCAGGCCCACTGCAAGCACGGAGATCCGAGATCAGCAACTCCAGCCCAGCCCCGCTCCAACTCCAGAGGAACACGCTCCCCGTAGGGGCAGAAGCTGATGGTGTGCAAGGTACGTCTTGTTCTTGGGGTCGCGCAGCTCGGGCTGTGGGCGAACTGCCACTTGTCGCCATAGCGGCCCATCGGGCAGCGGATTCCTCTGGAGTTGGAGGGGGAGGGGGGTATTGTGCTGTTTGATCGCCCCCTGCTATCCCAGGGACAGGGAGACAGGACGTTCACCGAGGGTGGCCCGCAGAGGTGACAGCGGAACCTCCGGTCGGTCCTCGAAGAAAGGGGAACTAAATCCCCATTCATAAAAGAGAAGGTGAGGGTACATTGCGCGGGAGAGTAGGAATCCCAAGACAAAGTTGAGTGAGCGTTCACCGAGGGTGGCCCGCAGAGGTGACAGCGGAACCTCTGGTCGGTCCTGGAAGAAAGGGGAACTAAATCCCCTTCATAAAAGAGAAGTGGAGGGTATATTGCCCGGGAGGGTATATCGCCTACCTGGAAGAAACCGGACATTTTTTCCAGGATGTCGTCTGCACACCAAAGCTCACGTTTGGCGCCAAACGCACGTCGCCTCTGCTGCACACGGATATAAGAGAGTAAAAATGTCGCCTTAGGCTGCCTAAGGCCATGTAGTCCCGCTAGGGTGACATGAGTGCGAGAGGTGATTCAATGCTGCGGTCACATTTACAAATTCAGTCCAAAGTCCAAAGTCACCAACCTGAACGAGTACCGCCCGGTTGCCCTAACTCCAATACCCATGAAGTCCTTCGAAAGGCTGGTCCTCTCCCATATCAAATCCAGCATCCCTGCCTCACTGGACTCTCATCAATTTGCATACAGGGCAAATAGATCAACAGAGGATGCCATCTCTCTGGCTCTTCACACTGTCCTGACTCACCTGGACAGACAGGGCACGTACGTGAGGATGCTCTTCGTTGACTGCATTCAATATGGTCATCCCCACCAAGCTCACCACCAAACTCCACCAGCTAGGCCTCAGCTCGCCGATATGCGGTTGGATCCTGAACTTTCTGACGGAGCGACCACAGGCAGTGAGACTGGGCCCGCACCTAACCACCACTATCACCCTGAGCACTGGCACATCACATGGCTGTGTACTAAGCCCCATGCTCTACTCCCTCTTCACTCATGACTGTGTTCCTGCATTTGACACCAACACCAACGTGAAGTTTGCAGACGACACAACAGTGATTGGGCTGATCACCAACGGTGATGAAATAAAATACAGGGCGGAGGTGCAGAACCTGGCGGACTGGTGCACACGTAACAACTTGTCACTAAACACCTCCAAGACCAAGGAGCTGATTATTGACTTCAGGAGGTCCCATAATGGAGAATACGCCCCAATCGCCATTTACGGGGAAAGTGTGGAGAGAGTGTCCAGCTTTAAGTTTCTGGGCACTCACATTTCAGAGGACCTCACATGGTCCACCAACTGCGCTGGTCAAGAAGGCACAGCAACGACTGTTCTTCCTGAAGACATTAAAAAAGACTCGTCTGCCCCAACAGCTGCTGACAATGTTCTACCGCTGCACCACAGAGAGCATATTAACGTATGGCATCTCTGTGTGGTATCTCAGCTGCACGGAGGCGGAGAGGAGAGCTCTTCAGCGCGTCGTCCACAGAGGGTCATTGGGACACAGCTACCAGCCTTGGAGGGCATCAACCACACACGGTGCCTCAGGAAGGCTGTCAGCATCCATAAAGACTCATCACACCCCTATAACGGACTGTTTGAACTACTTCCCTCCGGCAGACGTTACAAGGCCTTCTACGCCCTAACCCTCCAGATTCAGAAATTGCTTTATTCCAAGAGCTATAGCGGTTCTGAACCGGCCCTGCTGAGTGACTGATGTGCAATGACAGTAAAAGATATTATTATTATTATTATTATTATTATTATTATTATTATTATTATTATTATTATTATTATTATTATTATTATTATTATTATTGAGTGTTTGATTTATGTTTTCCAAATAGCATAATCTTTGTTTTGTTAAATTTAGAGACAATTTGTTGACATCAAAACACTGTTTAAATTTTTTTTTTTCTCATGTGATGACCTCCAAAAGCGGCCTCAAATTGTCACCGGAACAAATATTCCTATTATCAGCAAATATAATCAATTTCAGTATATTTAATACTCTGCATATGTCGTTAATGTATATTATATAAAGCTTTGGACCTAACACAGACCCTTGGGGTACTCCACAAGTTATGTTCATGTAAGTCGATTTATGTTCACCTATTTCTACAAATTGTTGCCTGTTTCTTAAATAACTTCTCACCCAATCGAATCCAACCCCTCTGATGCAATACCTATCCAGTTTCATGTGTAAAATGTCGTGAGTTACGGTATCAAATGCTTTTTTTTAAAGTCTATGAATATTCCCACTGCAAGTTTTTTATTATCTATGCCATTTGTGATTTCTTCGATTAGGTCCATTAGTGCAATAGATGTTGACCTGTCTGTCTGGAATCCATATTGACTGTCGACCAAAAGCTTATGCTTTTCAATGAAATTGTCAAGATTTTCTGTAAAAAGTTTTTCAAGGATCTTGGAGAAATGGGAGAGTAAAGAAACAGGCCTGTAATTTGTGAAATGGTGTATATCCCCAGTTTTATATAATGGTATTACTTTTGCTATTTTCATTTTGTTCAAAAATTTACTGAATTGAAAAGAAAAGAACATATGGGTTAATAGTTCTGCAATTTCTTCAATTACTTTTTTTATTATAATCATATCAATATCATTCCAATCAGTAGAGGATTTGCTTTTACATTTTCTTACGGTGTCTATGATTTATTTTCCTTCGACTGCTCTAAGGAAGATAGGGCTAGTATTTCTATCCCAAAGATCAGTATCCACCCCTTTTGTTTCTGGGTCATTAATTTTTTCTGCCAAATCTGGTCCCACATTTACAAAGAATTTGTTAAAACCATTAATCGCATCATCCATATAATTTATTGTCTTGTCTTTCTCAATAAAATACTCAGGGTAGCCTGTATTTTTTGATCCATTTATAATAATATTATTTAGCACATTCCATAAATCTTTCATATTGTTTTTTTTTATTATTCTATAATACTTTATTATAGTATTCTTTCTTACATATAATATTGGTTAATTTATTCTTGAAAAATTACCGGCGACTAGAATGAAGCCGCCACGGAGAGTAGCGAGAATTCTCGAGCCGTAGTTGGGACGCCAGGTGGTCCTAGTGGATTGCCAGGAGATCAAAGGTTCTCGGAGGTACTCGTAGGTTGTAGACGGTGCTGAGTTCATCCGGTCGATGGGGAAAAAAAAGGTAAGCAGTATGTAAAGGAGCTTAGACGAAGTCCTTAGTCCTTCACTAAGTCTTTATTAAGACACTACATCCACATGTCCCAGCACTGACCACAACTGGTCTACACACGTACTGGAACCTGCAGGGGGAGGGTGCATGCAGATACTACAGTTATACTACATAAGGTGGGAGTGTCAATATGGTAATGAGGCAACTACATATTTGGTTGCATGCATAACCATCTACATCCTTTCCCGTAGAATAAACAGCAACAGGGTAATTATACAAACCTGCAACATAGTAATAGTATCAATTAATCAAACAGCAGAATATTAAGCAGTCACCATACCGATCAGGGGGCCGGACAACTCTACCTGAGCGGGTCCGTACAGCACCCTCACCCTCACTTCCCTCCCCCAAAGAGAAAGGCAGAGGAGGAGAACAATGTGGGGATGGCGGATCAGACAGAAAAACAGAGGACTGGCCAGAAACCGGTGCTGCGAGACGGCGACTCCCGAGGCGGAGAAGAAGAAGAAGAAGAAGAAGAAGAAGAAGAAGAAGAAGAAGAAGAAGAAGAAGAAGAAGAAGAAGAAGAAGAAGAAGAAGAAGAAGAAGAAGAAGAAGAAGAAGAAGAAGAAGAAGAAGAAGAAGAAGAAGAAGAAGAAGAAGAAGAAGAAGAAGAAGAAGAAGAAGAAGAAGAAGAAGAAGAAGAAGAAGAAGAAGAAGGGAGTTGAAACCAGGAGGCACCGTGAGAGGCACGGTAGGGGCACGAACAACAACAGGATTAGGCGGCACAATCCGAGGAGGAGAGTCGAGCCACGGAGAGGGAGGCTCCGGGAATGGAAGCGGGGGCGCAGGCTCCCGGACAGCTAACAGATGTTGGCGACTGCGACGGTACACAGTGCCCTCGTACTCTACTAAATAGGAACGGGGCGAGTCCGCCACTCCTACTACAGTGGCAAGCTTGGAAAACCCGGTAGGTGTCTGCAAACGGACAACCTGACCCTTCGTGAGGGGGGGTAGGGGGCGGCAAGACTTGTCGTGGGACCGGCGCTGGATTTCGTGGCGTTGAGAAATACGGCGGTGGACTGCGTCGGGGTGGCGTACCACCGGGACCAGCGACTGCTGAGCGATTGGCATTGGTGGCCGGAGGACACAGGACATGAGCCGCTGAGCAGGTGAACCCAAAACACCATCTCTAGACACATTGCGCAGATTTAACAGTCCCTGATAAAAATCGCAGTTTGACAAGCGAGACTGCTCCAGCAACGTCTTCGCGTTGCGCACAGCACGTTCAGCCAGGCCGTTACTCTGAGGGAATTCAGGGCTGCTAGTAAAGTGAGTAAAGTTCCATTTGGTAGCGAAGGCAGCAAATTCGGCGCTTGTAAATTGACGGCCGTTGTCAGTCTGGAGCTTGACCGAGGAACCAAAGGCGGCAAAGTGACGTCACAGCTTGCCGTTGACCATCTCCGATGTGATGGTGGGAAGAAGGTTCACTTCAAACCAGGATGAATACGAGTCCACTAACACCAGGTAATGCGTCCCACGCCACTCAAAAATATCCGCAGCCAGTGAAGACCAGGGCATGTCAGGGGCCGGCTGCTGCAACAGGGGCTGGCGCTGCTGGTGAGGGGCCATGGAGTTGCACTCGGAGCATGCCGCCACTCGAGCCTTGATATACTTGGCCATGGCAGGCCAATAGTACTGCCCTTGAGCATGAGCAACGGTAGCGTCAGCGCCCGGATGCCCCAAATGAGCAGAGTAGTAAGCATCATAGAGCGAGGCAGGGATCACCACCTTGTGAACTTTCACGATGATACCCTCCCGAACCACAAGCTCATCCCGAACCAGGAAGAAAGGGAGCACGCCAGCAGGCAGAGAGTTAGGATTGCGGGGTCACCCGCGCATAATGGCAGCAGACAGCTGTTGCAAGTCAGGGTCAGCAGCAGTGTGTTCGAGCAGGCACCGCAGCTGCTTTGAAGGGACAAAATTCACATTCAGAACGTGCAGGTCTTCCTGCTCGTATGGATGCTGGGCACAGGAGGACTGAGGTGCCCTCGACAGAGCATCGGCAACATGCATTTCGGTACCCCTCCTGTACACAATGTTGAACTCGAACTGCTGTAGCTGTAGCATCATCCGCTGCAGACGGGCCGGGACAGCATGAATAGGTTTGTTTAATATCGTAACCAGCAGCTGGTGGTCTGTTTCCACCGTGAACCGGACCCCAAAGAGAAAGTCCTGGAACTTGGAGCACGCAAACACCACAGCAAGGAGCTCCTTTTCAATTTGAGCATACCTTTGCTCCGTGTCCGTCATGGTACGAGAGGCAGACGAGACAGACAGCAGAGAATCTCCGTCACAAAGTTGCATGCAGGCTGCACCGAGACCAAAACGAGAGGCATCGCAGGTCACCACAATTGGGAGTCGGAGATCGAAAAAACGGAGAACCGGAGTGTTGACCAGCATTTTTTTCAAAGTGTCAAACGACTGTTGGTGCTGCGAGCTCCATGACCAGGCAACATCCTTCTTTGTCAGGAGGCGCAGCGGCGCACTGAGCTCACTGAGACGCGGAACAAACTTGCCCAGATAGTTTACCATCCAGAGAAACCGCTGCAGGCCAGCGACATCAACAGGTGCAGGGAACTCGGAGATGGCAGCAGTTTTGTTAGGGTCAAGCTTCAGGCCACGCGAGGTAAAGATGTGGCCCACATACGACACTTCAGACAACCGGAACCTACATTTAGATGGGTTCAGTTTGAGGTTTATCTGGCGAGCCCGGTCGAGGACCCGTCAGAGATTTTGGTCGTGTTCCGTGACATCCCGACCATACACGAGGATATCATCGACAATGATGGCACATGGTAGCCCGGCAAACAATTGCTCCATGGAGCGCTGGAAGACTTCGCTAGCCGAGCATATCCTGAAAGGCATTCTTAAAAATAGTTGCAGGCTTTTCCATAAGCAGGGCACGGAGACTGTGGCAAATGTCCATACCCACAATTGGGGCACTTCCTGGCACTCTGAGGGCGAGGGGCAGGAGCTGGGCAAGGCTGTGGTTTAAAACTGTTTGGTGACCGCCGCGGCACAGACAGAGCAGCCACACTAATGGCAGGGTTCCCAGATCCTCTCTCCCCACGAAATGGAGTAACAACCTCAGCAATGCGACAAGCATGCACAGCTTTGTTCAAAGTGAGGTCAGGCCTCCGTAATAAATCAGCCCGCAACTTCTGGTCTAGCATGCCAGTAACGAACATTTCCCGCGTGAGCTGGTCGCACAACTCACCAAAACGACAGCGCTGGGATAGATAGCGGAGGTCAGCAATAAAATATTCCACAGGTTCCTCAGGCTGTTGCTTGCGAGAAAAGAAACGAGCCCGCTCCAAAATGCGGTTCGAAGGAAGGTCGCAAATCTCTGTAAACTTCCTCAACAGACACACCGGGTAGTCAGGAGATTCGGCTGGCTCAGCAATCTGGTCATCCTCACCCAGGACCGCTGGACGGTACACAAACGACTGAGCCCGCCTCATAGCATCAGGCCCAGCGAGATTCAATAGCAGCGATGCTTTGACAGCAGCAGGGTCATTACGGTGTGCAATATTCGCATAATGGTTGTAGTCCATGACGAACGTGTCCCATCGCTCCGCGAAGTAGGCATCAAAGACTAACGGGGAAGGCTTGCGACAAGACGAAGCCATCACTACACACACACTCAAAAGGCAAAATAAAACCCAATATACGAGAGGCGCAGATTAAAAAGGTTCTGACACCATGTAAAGGAGCTTAGACGTAGTCCTTAGTCCTTCACTAAGTCTTTATTAAGACACTACATCCACACGTCCCAGCACTGACCACAACTGGTCTACATACGTACTGGAGCCTACAGGGGGAGGGTGCATGCAGATACTACAGTTATACTACATAAGGTGGGAGTGTCAATATGGTAATGAGGTAACTACATATTTGGTTGCATGCATAACCATCTACACAGTAGTTTTCAGAACCAAGCATAACCGATGCTTGGTTCTGAAACAAGCAATGCTAAATGTATGCTGAGCTTCACAGCCATGTATCTCTGGCTTCTTAAAAGTAAATGGTAAATGGTAGGGAATTGAAGAATGTAGGTGAACAGAGGGATCTGGGAATAACTGTGCACAGTTCCCTGAAAGTGGAATCTCATGTAGATAAGGTGGTAAAGAAAGCTTTTGGTGTGCTGGCCTTTATAAATCAGATCATTGAGTATAGAAGTTGGGACGTAATGTTAAAATTGTACAAGGCATTGATGAGGCCAATTTTGGAGTATGGTGCACAATTTTGGTCTCCTAATTATAGGAAGGATGTCAACAAAATAGAGAGAGTACAGAGGAGATTTACTGGAATGTTGCCTAGGTTTCAGCAACTAAGTTATAGAGAAAGGTTGAAACATAGAAACATAGAAACAGAAATTAGGTGCAGGAGTAGGCCATTCGGCCCTTCGAGCCTGCACCGCCATTCAATATGATCATGGCTGATCATCCAACTCAGTATCCCATACCTGCCTTCTCTCCATACCCTCTGATCCCCTTAGCTACAAGGGCCACATCTAACTCCCTCTTAAATATAGCCAATGAACTGGCCTCAACTACCCTCTGTGGCAGAGAGTTCCAGAGATTCACCATTCTCTGTGTGAAAAAAGTTATTCTCATCTCGGTTTTAAAGGATTTCTCCCTTATCCTTAAGTTAGGGCTTTATTCTTTGGAGTGCAGAAGGTTAAGGGGGGACTTGATGGAGGTATTTAAAATGATGAGAGGGATAGACAGAGTTAACGTGGATAAGCTTTTCCCACTGAGAGTAGGGAAGATTCAAACAAGGGGACATGACTTGAGAATTAAGGGACTGAAGTTTAGGGGTAACATGAGGGGGAACTACTTTACTCAGAGAGTGGTGGCTGTGTGGAATGAGCTTCCAGTGAAGGTGGTGGAGGCAGGTTCGTTTTTATCATTTAAAAATAAATTGGATAGTTATATGGATGAGAAAGGTATGGAGGGTTATGGTCTGAATGCAGGTGTATGGGACTAGGGGAGAATACGTGTTCGGCACGGACTAGAAGGGTCGAGATGACCTGTTTCCGTTCTGTAATTGGTATATGGTTATATGGTTATATAGTCTCCAGTCCTTCTATCCCCTTTTCCCCCCTCTCCCCCCTTTCTCCCCTCCTCTTTTAAAGGACTCACCGTACACTGTTCTTTAGCCATCTTTTGACAGTGCCGACATTCCTGTTCATCGCTTTGTGTGTCGGCTTTCCACCATGTGAATTTTTTAGACAGTGCTCCTCCCACTTATCCTGTCTACCCCCTGCATAATGGGCAACTTGGCAATCCGCTGAAAAATCGCCTAAGTGGGAACGGCCCATGAGATAGAGCTTTAGGGGCTTGTGAAATCAAGGGATATGGGGAGGTCAGGCACGGGTTAGTAATTATGGATGATTAGCCATTATCACAATGAATAAGACTCAAAGAGCCAATGGCCTCATCTTGCAACTATTTTCTATGTTTCTATGGTGTAGATTGATAGCATAGTGAGGCATGAACGGGCTGTTTCTGTGCTGTGTAACTCTATGGGAGTCTTTTATAATTTGCCATGGATAGATATCAATGAAATGTGATGAAATTATGAAATGTGGTCTAGCACCAAAGAAAGGAAGGTGATTAAAGAGATCAGATGGGTTATGAAATGCTGAGCCTGAATAGAAAGTACTGAATCTTTTTCAAGACTTTACTCTTTTAATGATCATATTTAGTGCGTATTGCAACCCATTCTTGAACTCCTGTCTGAACCTCCTCTGTGTCACTCCATAGATACACGTGTTGATGCAGCAACTCAGTAGCAGCAACATGTTTGCACTTTCCTGGAGAACAGCGGTGGATACAAATTTACCGTTTGTAAATTGGACATAGAAGATATTTACAACATAGGTTGCCCACAACAAGATAGAACTTCCTGAGATAGCAAATAGTAAAATGATGGACATCTTCCGACTCTCCATTTCTGGGTCTTTCTGATTCTCTCCTTTGCCACGGACCTGCAATCTCTCGCGGACTCTGTTTGAAGCCAGAATGTGTTGAACAGTCAGAACATTTAGCAACAACATCAGAAGAAAGGGGACACATGGGTTTAACATACGGCCAATCCAAGCAAATGCTATCCATGAAGAATTGGAATAAAAGCTTAAATTAATATTACAGAACCATGGAACATCATTAACGATATATAAAGGCTCGTGTACAAAGTACCAGGGAATGTTTCTCACAGAACTCACAATACAAACCATAAAGATAATAATCGCCCCCATTTTCTCAGTGCAGTAGCTTGTTTTCAGCCTCTGGCAGCAGATGGCTACAAACCGGTTTAAGGTGAACGCAACTGTCAGCCAGACTGAGCTGTCTCTGACAGCAAAGATAAGAGCAATTCTGAAGCTACAGGATGGAGTGGTGTAGAGGAAGAAGACAGGGAAATAAATGATACTAATCCTGTTTAGTATCACTGCTGTGACAAGGACAAGTGTATCTGCCATCGCCATGCTCATCAGGTACCAAGTGATACATCTCGACAGTCCGCATCTTCCACGAGCCAGGATCACCATTGTCACCAAGTTACCTCATTTAAAAAGAAACAAACAAGCAATTAAATACCTCTATCGAGTCCCCCCTTAACAAACAAGCAATCATTACCGGGCAATGGCAAATTGCACGAATAATTAACTGGGTGGATAATTCAGTTTAGTTTCACTTCATTTAGTTTAGTTTAGTTGAGTGATACTGTGTGGAAGAAAGGCTCTTCGGCCAGCCGAGTCCACATCAGCTAACGATAACGCCAACACAAGTTCTATGTTATCCCAGCTTTGCATCCTACACATTAGAGGCAATTAGCAGAAGCCATTTAAATTACAGACTTGCACGTCTTTAGAATATGGGAGGAAACCGGAGCACCTGTAAAAAATCCATGCATGAACTGATAGAATGTAGAAACTCAATACAGGGTAATAAATGTGCAGATTGGGTCTGTACAGAGGCCCAGGAGCCGTTACAGAGGGAGGAGCGACCTTCGTGTGGTGAGTTAAAACCCATCACGGGGCTTGTTTCAACAGAGGCCCAGGAGCCGTTACAGAGGGAGGAGCGACCAAAATCTGCAACGTTCCATTCGCAGTTCACACCTCAAATTAAGAGAAGCCTCTGATTGGTCGAACGGACCAGAGGAAGCAGCTGATTGGCTTGTATCCCGGGTAAGGCTTTATTGTATTTGGACAAGGGGGAGAATGAGGGCCAGGACAGTTTACTGTTCTGGATGTCAGATGTGGGAGGTCATGTAGTCGGAGTGCCCTCCAGGCGTCCACATCTGCGCAAGGTGCGTCGAGATGGGGCTCCTAAGGGACCGTGTCAGGAACCTGGAGCAGCAACTCGATGACCTCTGTCTGCTCAGGGAGAGCGAGGAGGTCATAGAAAGGAGTTACAGAGAGGTGGTCACTCCAAGACCACGGGAGACAGAAAACTGGGTCACAGTTAGGAAGGGCAATGGGCAGAGGGAGGGACTAGTGAGTACCCCGGTGGCTGTACACCTTGAAAATATGTACTCATGCTTGAGTAAGGGTGGGGGAGACAGCCTACCTGGGGGCAGCGACAGCGGCCGGGCCTCTGGCACAAAGACGGGTCCTGTTGCTCAGAAGGGAAAGGAAAAGAGGGGGAGGGCAATTGTAATAGGGGACTCTATATGTCAGGGGGTCGGATAGGCGATTCTGTGGACACAGACAGGAGAACCGGATGGCAGTTTGCCTCCCTGGTGCCAGGGTCAGGGATGTGTCTGAACGGGTCCAAGAAATCCTGAAATGGGAGGGAGAGGAGCCTGAGGTTGTGGTACATATAGGTATCAATGACATAGGTAAAAAAAGAGAAGAGGTCCTGAAAGAAGAATTTAGGGAGTTAGGTAGAGAGTTAAGGAGAAGGACTGCAAAGGTAACAATCTCAGGATTACTGCCTGTGCCACGCGACAGTGAAAGTAGGAATGGAGCAATGTGGAGGATAAATGAGTGGATGAGGGACTGGAGCAGTGCGTATGGATTTAGGTTTCTGGAACATTGGGACCTCTTTTGGGGAAGGTGCAACCTGTACAGAAAGGACGGGTTGCACTTGAACTCGAGGGGGACCAATATCCTGGCGGGGTATTTGCAAAGGCTACTGGGGAGACTTTAAACTAGTATGGTTGGGGGGAGGGACTGAAATTGGGAAAGCTAGCAGTCAGTGTGTGAAGCAGGAGGCAGAGAATGGTAGCACTCTGACCCAAAATGTAGGGGAGAGAGAAGAAAAAGACAATACACAGATAATAAGAGAGGGTGGGTTTCTTAAATGTGTATATTTTAATGCTAGGAGCATTGTAAGAAAAGTGGATGAGCTTAGAGTCTGGATTGACACCTGGAAGTATGATGTTGTGGCGATCAGTGAAACATGGTTGCAGGAGGGCTGTGATTGGAAACTAAATATTCCAGGATTTTGTTGCTTCAGGTGCGATAGAATTGGGGGGGCAAGAGGTGGAGGTGTTGCATTGCTTATCAGGGAAGATATTACAGCAGTGCTTTGGCAGGATAGATTAGAGGGCTCATCTAGGGGGGCTATTTGGGTGGAACTGAGAAATGGGAAATGGGTAGCAACACTTATAGGGGTGTATTATAGACCACCAAATGGGGAGCGAGAATTGGAAGAGCAAATAGGTATGGAGATTGCAGATATTAGTAGTAAGCACAAGGTAGTGATTGTGGGAGATTTCAATTTTGCACACATAGACTGGGAAACACATTCTGTAAATGGGCTGGATGGGTTGGAGTTTGTAAAATGTGGGCAGGATAGTTTTTTGCAGCAATACATAGAAGTACCTACTAGAGAAGGGGCGGTGCTGGACCTCCTGTTAGGAAATGAGATGGGTCAGGTGGCAGAGGTATGCGTTGGGGAACAGTTCGGGTCCAGTGATCACAATACCATTAGTTTCAATATAATTATGGAGAGGGACAGAACTGGACCTAGGGTTGAGATTTTTGATTGGAGAAAGGCTAACTTTGAGGAGATGCGAAAGGATTTAAAAGGAGTAAATTGGGACAGTTTGTTTTGTGGGAAAGATGTGGAAGAGAAATGGAGTACATTTAAAGGTGACATTTTAAGAGTACAGAATCTTTATGTCCCTGTTCGGTTGAAAGGAAATCGTAAAAATTGTAAAGAGCCATGGTTTTCAAGGGAAATTGGACACGGTTCAGAAAAAGAAGGAGATCTACAATCATTATAGGCAGAATGGAGTAAATGAGGTGCTTGAGGAGTGTAAATAATGTAAAAAAAATCTTAAGAAAGAAATTAGAAAAGCTAAAAGAAGATATGAGGTTGCTTTGGCAAGTAAGGTAAAAGTAAATCCGAAGGGTTTCTACCGCTATACTAATAGCAAAAGGATAAAATTGGTCCATTAGAGAGTCAGAGTGGACAACTATCTGCAGAGCCAAAAGAGATGGGGGAGATATTGAACAGTTTCTTTTCTTCGGTATTCACCAAGGAGAAGGAAATTGAATTATGTGAGGTAAGGGAAACAAGTAGAGTAGCTATGGAAACTATGAGATTCAAAGAAGAGGAAGTACTGACACTTTTGAGAAGTATAAAAGTGGATAAGTCTCCAGGTCCGGACAGGATATTCCCTAGGACATTGAGGGAAGTTAGTGTAGAAATAGCAGCGGCTATGGCAGAAATATTTCAAGTGTCATTAGAAACGGGAATAGTGCCGGGGGATTGGCGTACTGCGCATGTTGTTCCATTGTTTAAAAAGAGGTCTAAGGGTAAACCTAGCAATTATAGACCTGTTAGTTTGACGTCAGTGGTGGGAAAATTAATGGAAAGAATACTTAGAGATAATATATATAATCATCTGGGTAAACAGGGTCTGACTAGGAACAGTCAACATGGATTTGTGCCTGGAAGGTCATGTTTGACTAATCTTCTTGAATTTTGTGAAGATGTTACTCGGGAAATTGGTGAGGGTAAAGCAGTGGATGTTGTGTATATGGACTTCAGTAAGGCCTTTGACAAGGTTCCTAATTGGAGGTTGGTTAAGAAGGTTCAATGATCGGGTATTGATAGTGGAGTTGCAAGTTGGATTCAACAGTGGCTGAATGGGGGATGCCAGAGAGTAATGGTGGATGGTTGTTTGTCAGGTTGGAGGCCAGTGTAGAGTGGGGTGCCACAGGGATCTGTGTTGGGTCCACTGTTATTTGTCATGTACATCAATGATCTGGATGATGGTGTGGTAAATTGGATTAGTAAGTATGCAGATGATACTAAAATAGGTGGGGTTGTGGGTAATGAAGTAGAGTTTCAAAGTCTACGGAAAGATTTATACCAGTTGGAAGAGTGGGCTGAGAGATGGCAGATGGAGTTTAATACTGATAAGTGTGAGGTGCTACATCTTGGCAGGACACATCAAAATAGGACGTACATGGTAAATGGTAGGGAATTGAAGAATGTTGGTGAACAGAGGGATCTAGGAATAACCATGCACAGTTCCCTGAAAGTGGAATCTCATGTAGATAGGGTGGTAAGGAAAGCTTTTGGTGTGCTGGCCTTTATAAATCAGAGCATTGAGTATAGAAGTTGGGATGTAATGTTAAAATTGTACAAGGCATTGGTGAGGCCAATTCTGGAGTATGGTGTACAATTTTGGTCCCCTAATTATAGGAAGGATGTCAACAAAATAGAGAGAGTACAGAGGAGATTTACTAGAATGTTGCCTGGGTTTCAGCAACTAAGTTACAGAGAATGGTTGAATAAGTTAGGTCATTATTCTTTGGAGCGCAGAAGGTTAAGGGGGGACTTGATAGAGGTCTTTAAAATGATGAGAGGGATAGACAGAGTTGAAGTGGAAAAGCTTTTCCCACTGAGAGTAGGGAAGATTCAAACAAGGGGACATGACTTGAGAATTAAGGGACTGAAGTTTAGGGGTAACATGAGGGGGAACTTCTTTACTCAGAGAGTGGTGGCTGTGTGTAGTGAAGATGGTGGAGGCAGGTTTATTTTTATCATTTAAAAATAAATTGGATAGTTATATGGACGGGAAGGGAATGGAAGGTTATGGTCTGAGCGCAGGTGTATGGGATTAGGGGAGAATATGTGTTCGGCACGGACTAGAAGGATCGAAATGGCCTGTTTCCGTGCTGTAATTGTTATATGGTTATATGGTTATATGGTACTGATTAAAGGGAGAAGTGATCTTATTGCAGTCTGTAGGTTTCAGGGGAAGCTTGATGCAGTAATATTGAGATGATATTTCTGTTGTTGGAAGATTCAGACCAAGGGGGAATGTTTCAAGTGAATCTCTGGCTATTTCTGGGTGTTTCTGTTTCACTCCTTTTCCATGGACCTGCAATTTCCCGTGGATTCTGTTTGCAGTTGACATGTCTCTGGTGTTTAGATCAGGCTACAATAAGGTCAAAGGTGACAAATGGGTTTAAAGTCCAGGCAACTGCCTTCCCAAAGACTATCCGGGTCTTTGACAGCTTGTAGGATGTAACTAATGCAGGGCACCAGAACTCATTTCTTTGCTCCTGTTCATTTATTATTCATTGAACACCAACTGTTAGGTGTTCAAGAGTATAGATTGCCCAAAGGTAGGTGGAAGGGGCATGTTACAATGAGGATATCCTGCCATAGGATATAGATAGGTTGAGTGACTGCCCAGCAACATGGTAAATGGAGTTTAATGACGGAAAGTGAGAGGTCATGCATTTTGGAGGAATCAAAAGGACTCATTTAAAAGAAGAGATATTGCAATAAGTGAAGTACAGACACCAGCAGCTCCTGTGCATGTATCTGGAAAGTTGGTAGAATGGTTAGTAAATATGTGCAGGCAACAACTGCAGATGTAGGCTCAAAATACTGGAATAACTCAGCGGGACAGGCAGCATCTCTCAAGAGAAGGAATGGGTCTTGACCCGATACGTCACCCAATCCTTCTCTCCGGAGATGCTGCCTGTCCTGCTGAGTTACTCCATCATTTTGTGTCTACCTAAGGTTAATAAATAATTAAGCAGGCAGTTATAAAAACACAACAATAGTAGAAGCAAGAATAGTCCACTCGGCACTTTGAGCCTGTTCTGCCATTCAATGTGATTATGTCTGACATGCACCAGGCATCTCTTCTCTCTCAAGTCCACATTTCCCAGTATTTTAATAGTACATCTACTTCATCTTTAGATGCCCATAATAATCTCACCTCCATAACTCCCCCTGGGTTGTGTGTCCACACTATCTGTAAGAGGTTCCTGCAAACCTCGGGGATTGTCTGATTCACCTCTACCCCATTGCAGTCATTGGACTTTGTTGAAGGAGCTGATGCACTACAATGCTGAGAGTCTCTTCTGCACCCTGTATCTGCCCCTTCTGCTCTATGTACATTTGTTCCACTTAATTGTATTGTATTATCTGATCTGATTGGATAACATGCAAACCATGCTTGCAACGGTACCACGGTACAAGTGACAATAATAAACCTAAACCTCATATACTATTAACGACTATAAACATCTACTATAAACCCACCAACTCCCATGGCTATCTGGTCACTGACCCCCCCCCCCTTCTTAAACCTAAACCTCAAGCTCAGTTTGAAATGATAACTCTGCATATCGATATCTTGGGATTTAGAGATGCAGCATGGAAACAGACCCTTCAACTCACCAAGTCCACACTGACCATTGATCACCCATTCTCACCAGTCCAACTTATCTCACATTCTCATCCACCACCTACATTCTCAGGGCAGTTTTCAGAGGCTGGCAGCACAATGATGCAGCAGTAGAGTTTCTGCCTTACAGCACTTGCAGCGCCAGAGACCCAGGTTCAATGGGTGCTGTCTGTATGGAGTATATACATCTCCCCATGACCATGTTGGTTTTCTCTGGGATCTTCGGTTTCCTCCCACATTCCAAAGATTACAGGTTTGTCGGTTAATTGACTTGGATTTGATTACTTGATATAAGTGTAAATTGTCCCAATTACTTGTAGGCTTGTGTTAATGTGCATGATTGCTGGTGGGTGTGGACTAGACGGGCTGAAGGGCCTGTTTCTGCACTGTGTCTCTAAACTAAACTAAACTAAATTAATTAACCTACGGACCAACACAGATGTCGGAAAAAGCCAGAGCATCTGGAGGAAACCCATGCAGTCACATTGATAACATGCAAACACCACACAGACAGCAGCCGAGGTTATGATTGACCCTGGGTCTCTGATGTTCTGAGGGAACAGCTCTGCCAACTGATCGTCTGTACTGGTCATACATGTATTGTGCGCACATCCTTATTATGTTTTAATAAATTCACCCCTTATTTTCATAAATTTCTATAGTCCTTGAGATGAAAATTACATGGAAATCCAGGTGTGGCATTAACAATACTGTGGAATTGTAACAATGCTTCATTATTTCGAGGAGCCAATCCTCTTGAAATAAAGGTCAACATACCATTGGTCCACCTAACACATGCTGCGCCTACCTGCTAATTATTTGTGATTCAAGCATAAGAATACCTGGACAATCTGCATTTTTCTCATTTTGCAATCCTTCTCCATTGTCTTATCGACCTTCATTGAAAAGGGCAAGTAGGAACCATTTAGAATGTTCATACTGCTGGTTCAGATTTCTCTAACTCCATGCAAGCCTTGCTTTCCCTCCCACTCCATCCCTCCCCCTTCCCAGTACTCCGACCAGTCTGACTGTCTCCAATTACATTTTATCTGTTTGCCTTCTTCCAGCTAACAATGATATATTCTACATTTTCTTTGATCAGATTCCATTTGTTCTGTTTCACACGTTACACTTCCTTATCTATGTATCTCCCTCTCCCCTGACATAAGTCTGAAGTAGGGTCTCGACCCAAACATCACCCATTCCTTCACTCCAGAGAGGCTGCCTGTCCCACTGAGTTACTCCAGCATTTTGTGTCTACCATTTGGAAATAATTGTTAAAATATTGCAATATTTTGATCACCTTATTTAATGAATAAAATGGTCACATTGGTGGAACAATTCCTTCTTGCCCTTACCACTAAAATACTTTGCAACTTTCCTTAATCTTATTCACCAGTGGTATTTTATGTGGTAATTTATTTCTTAAATGGTCACAGAGTACAGGTAAAGTGCGGGTTGATGCCAGTATAGCAAATGTGATACCTTTATTGGAGAAGGGCTGCAAGTGTTAGTTAGGAAATTATAGATCCATAAGTCAAACATCAGGGGCAGGGAAGGATTTGCCAAATGTTCTGCAGGGAAGAATTAAAGAACACAGGAGAGACAAGGAGTTCAAGTTCAAGTTTATTGTCATGTGTCCCTGATAGGACAATGCAATTCTTGCTTTGCTTCAGCACACAGAACATAATAGGCATTTACTACAAAACACATGAATAAATAAACTGATAAAGTGCAAATAACAAATAATGGGTTATTAATGTTCAGAGTTTGGCTGAGCCAGGTTTAATAGCCTGGTGGCTGTGGGGAAGTAGCTGTTCCTGAACCTGGTTGTTGCAGTCTTCAGGCTCCTGTACCTTCTACCTGAAGGTAGCAGGGAGATGAGTGTGTGGCCAGGAAGGTGTGGGTCTTTGATGATACAGGTGCACAACCTTTTATCCGAAAGCCTTGGGACCAGACACTTTTCGTAATTCAGAATTTGGCGGTCTTCGGAATGGAATTTTTTTAGCGTAGATTTTAATGGCTGGCTCAGTGGTAGAGTGCTCGGCTCATACCCGCAAGGTCGCGAGTTTGAGCCTTGATCCCGGCAGTTACTCGGCTCGAGTTTGAGTCTTCAATGTCCTTTTTTCTTGCAGAATAAATGTCTGTATGAAATGCAGTGTGTTGAATGAATTCCTGAATTTGTAAATGTGCCCGCAGCATTGAATCACCTCTCGCACTCATGTCACCCTAGCGGGGCTACATGCCCTTAGGCGGCCTAGCTCGGGGATTCTTGAAGGAGGGGGAGAGAGGAGAGGGGGGGAGGGGAGAGGGGGGAGAGGAGGGGGGGGGGGGGGGCAGAGGGGAGAGAGAGAGAGAGAGAGAAGAGAGAGGAGAGAGAGAGGATAGGGAGAGAGAGAGAGAGAGAGAGAGAGAGAGGGGGAGAGTGCCTTTTAAATTCAACCCAAGCAACCATTTGCAGGCAGTGCTTTTTTACTTCAAACTAACTATATTTTAACTAACTAACTAACTAACTAGATCCTGGCAGTTACTCGGTCGCGAGTTTGAGTCTTCAATGTAGTTTTTTCTTGCAGAATAAATGTTTGTATGAAATGCAGTGTAGGAGAGGTGTACTGACTGTGTGGGCAGAACTTTGGAAGTGATTGCCCACCAGACTAAAAAGCCGCTGAGCTTGCAGTCTCCTAGCATCCTCCTCACAGACAACACTGCCCCCCAGCTTCATGTCATCCACAAACTTGGAGATATTGCCTTCAATTCCCTCATCCAGATCATTAATCTATATTACTAAAACTCTGTTCTTGACCGATTTTGGAGATCTGTGCTGCGATTTCCGAGAGAACGCCGCCACCTAAGGCCGTCATTTTTGGCCACCTCGCTCAGAGCCCCCCTCCGCCGTAGGTGTGCCGAGGATTTTTCCCGTCGATGAAATATGACAGAGATATTAATGTTTTTACAAAATTCTCCATTCTCTCTGCTGCCCCCGCTGGAGGCAGGGGAAGGGACAATAAAACCAGGAAGTGGTGTGCCTCAATTAGTCTCTGCAAGCTGGAGCTCTGTCAATTAGTCTCTGTCACTCTGAGCTCTGAATGACACTGAACAAATGTTTACAGCACTGTGAGTACCCTTAATTTGGTTTGAAAATGAAAATATAGTTAGTTTGAAGTAAAAAAGCACTGCCTGCAAATGGTTGCTTGGGTTGAATTTAAAAGGCACTCTCCCCCCCCCTCTCTCTCTCTCCCTATCCCTCTCTCTTTCTCTCTCTCTCTCCCCTCTGCCCCCCTCTCTCCTCTCCCCCCCTCTCCCCTCCACCCCCTCTCCTCTCTCCCCCTCCTCTCCCCCCCCTCTCTCCTCTCCCCCCACTCCTCTCCCCCCCCTCTCTCTCCTCTCCCCCCTCTCTCCTCTCCCCCCCCCATCTCCTCACCCCCCACCTCTCCTCTTCTCCCCCATCTCCACTCCCCCCCCTCTCCTCTCCCCCCTCTCCCCACTCCCCCTCCCCCCACTCCTCTCCCCATCCCCCCCTCTCTCTCCCACCCCCCCCTCTCCTCTCTCTCTCTCTCCCCTTTTTTGGTTATGAGGCAAAAGGAGCAAATTAATATTAATATAATATCAAGGGGGGTAATTAGTGTGAGTGCCGGGGGGGGGGGGGGGGGGGGGATAGTTATTGTGTGACGCTGCATGCCGCCCCCCCCCCCCCCCCCCCTCCCACAACCTCACGTTGGGAGATCAGACCCAACGGGTCTGCACTTGGTCTAGTATATATTGTAAATAGCTGGGTTCCCAGCACTGAGCCTTGCGGTACCCCACTAGTCACTGCCCGCCATTGTGAAAAGGACCCGTTTACTCCTACTCTTTGCTTCCTGTTTGTCAGCCAGTTCTCTATCCACATCAATACTGAAGCCCCAATGCCATGTGCTTTAAGTTTGTATACTAATCTCTTATGTGGGACCTTGTAAAAAGACTTTTGGAAGTCCAGATACACCACATCCACTGGTTCTCCCCTATCCACGCTACTAGTTGCATCCTCAAAAAATTCGATAAGATTCGTCAGACATGATTTACCTTTCGTAAATCCATGCTGACTTTGTACAATGATTTCACCACTTTCCAAATGTGCTGCTATCCCATCTTTAATAACTGACTCTAGCAGTTTCCCCACTACTGACGTTAGGCTAACTGGTCTGTAATTCCTCGTTTTCTCTCTCCCTCCCTTCTTAAAAAGTGGGGTTAGATGGGTAGATATTATGATTTCACTGTACAGCACACAAATATTTTCACTGCATCTCTGCACAGTTAACAAAAATAAACAAATAACAATACCAACAGACAGTATGGTTCTTTTAGAGGACAAACTTGTCTGACCATTTTGTGTGAAGTTATCAAATGCACTAAATATAGTTTGCATGGAAGTCAGTAAGGCATTACTGGAGGCATATAGAACACTGGTCTGAAAGACGAGAGCCCATGGAATCTAAGGGAAGTTGGGAAATTGCATCCAATATCTGAGTTGTAGTGGGACACATAGATTGATTGTAGAGATTTAACTCTGTAAGTGGATGCCCATGACCGGTGGTGTACCACATGATATTGAGACAAGTTACTGTCTTTACATTAATTATTTTGATTAAATGCAAGAGCTATAATCAAATCTTTTGAGAAAATGAAAATTGGTAGCATTGCTGATGGCGAGGAGGATTGCTGTTGGCTACAGAATGAAGCTGATCAGTTGATGAGATAGGTAGATAGTAGGAGATGGAAGTCAATTCTGACAAGTGCAAGGTCATGCACTTTGAGATGACCATAGCAGGTAGAATATATATATATAAAATAAATGGTAGGGATCTTGTGAGTATTAAGAAACAGAGGGGTCTCAGTGCACATCGAAGGATCCATGAAGACAGCAGCAAAGGTAGATTATGTGGTGAAAAATGCAGAGGGGATATACCTTCATTAGCAGGAATGTAGCATCTACAAACAGGGAAGATTTTGTACAACTTTGTAAAACTTTGATTCGACCACAACTCGAGCAGTGTGTACACTTCTAATCACCACATTGCAGAAAGGATGTAATTGCAATGGAGAGGGTGCAGAGGAAATACAAAAGACATTGTCTGGATTGAATCTTTCATTTATGGTAAGATACTAGATGGACTGCGTGGACATTGAGGAACTTCACTCAATAGCTAAATTGTCTAAAACGAAAAAACGTTGAGGATGAGGGACTAAAGGATTGGAGGTAATCTGAGGAAGAAATTCCTCATCCAGAGAGTGTTGATATCTGCAATAAACTTCCTGAGTGGGTGGTGAAGGTAGGTTCTGACAGGATATTTACGAAGCATTTAGTTGATCACTTAAATCACCATGGGATAGAAGGTGTGATGAGTAGGATTAGTGTGGATGGGCACTTGATGGTTCGTAGGGGCCAATTTCTCTGCTGTATAACTCCATGACTGCTTCTTGTGGTGAAGATATTGTCCTATTAAGAGAGGCTAAAGAAGTTGGATCTGTATCCATTGACATGTATAGGGGTGAGAGTATTGAAATGTACAAGTAGAGGCACAATATGGGTGGATGGTAAGATTTTGATTAATGGTTAGAGATGGTTATAAATGACCAATCATAGTGCTCTAATCCCACCAGCCACTGCATTCATCATATCATCAATTCAAAGGTTTCAAAGGTCAGTTTATTGTCACATGTACCAATTAAGGTACAGTGAAACTCCAAAGAAATCATCAATCACTATTTCTTCTAGCTCCAACAGTCCCTCCACCAATCACATCCTCCCCCCTGCCCCGCTCCCATCCTTCTCCACTTTCACCTTTCTGCCAGGACCACTCTCTCTGTAAATCAGTGATCCATTGATTTCTTCACACTCTTCCCTCACACTGACACATTCCCTGCAACTGTAGAAGTACAATAGGCCCCTTCACTTCCCCCCTCACCACCATTGAAGGCACTGAGCAGCCTTTCCAGGTGAGGCAGTGGTTCAGATGCACCAACCTCATTCATTGCCTTCCGAATCCCTGAGTGACTTCCTCTGCATCAGTGGGACCAAGTGTAGACCAGGTGACCATTGGACAGAACACTTATGCTCTGTCTACAACGGCCACCTGGAGATTCTGTGTCATTTTATTTTAATGTCCATGATCACTCTTGTACCAACCTGTCCTCCCTCAGCCTTATTCATGGCTGTGATCAGGTGAAACACTAACTAAAGGACCAACCACTTCATACCGCTGGCAGCTTACAACTTAATGGTGTGACCATTGAATTCTCCAAATTTAGGTCACCCACTCCCCCTGTTCCTTTCCCACTCTACAGTCCAGGCAGATTCTTTCATTCAGTCTCCAGTGAGCAGAATCCAGTGGTTCTGTTGTATCAGGTCCACAGTAGATGTCAGAAACCCTGGTTCAAAACTCATCTCCAGAACACATAGATTTAGACTCCTATTCATTGATGATAGCTCCATCTTAAATATCATCATTCTAACAACACATCTCCAAGCTCCTGGACCTGGGAGTTAGCATGCCCCCTCTGCCTTTGGATACTCGACTTTCTGACCCACAGAGCAGAATCAGTGACAGTACACCTCCTCCACAATAATTCTTACTGCTGGTGTCCCACAAGGATGTGTTCCCAGTCCCCTACTGCACAAACTATACATTCACATCTGCAGAGACAGTCTCGGCTCTAACTGCAACAACTAGTCTGTAGATGTGAGCACTGTGGAGGGTGGGATCACTAACAATGTTGAAACTGGTGCTCAGAGTCACTTGGGGAAAAGCATTTTATCTCGATGCATCAAAGCTTGGTTTGGGAACAGCTCCATCCAAGACCACAAGAAATCGCAGAAAATAGTGGACGCAGCCCAAACTATCAGACAAGGCAATCTTGACTTCCTATTGACTCCATTTATACCTCACGCTACCTCGGCAAGGCCAACAGCATAATCTGAATTGCACCCTGGCCACTCCATCTTCTCCTCTCTCCCATCAGGTTAAATGTGTGAAAACCCACATCATCAGATTCAGGGACAGTTTCCTCCAAATTGTTATCAGGCAACTGAATCATCCAACCACAACTATACAGCCGTGCTGAACTACAATCTACCTCTTTGTTGATGCTCGGACTTCCCTTGATCAGACTTTGCTGGCTTTATCTTGCACTAAACATTATTCCCTTATTGTTATCCATGCACTGTACATGGATTGATTGTATTCCTGTATTAGAAACATAGAAACATAGAAAATAGGTGCAGGAGTAGGCCATTCGGCCCTTCGAGCCTGCACCGCCATTCAATATGATCATGGCTGATCATCCAACTCAGTATCCTGTACCTGCCTTCTCTCCATACCCCCTGATCCCTTTAGCCACAAGGACCACATCTAACTCCCACTTAAATATAGCCAATGAACCGGCCTCAACTACCTTCTGTGGCAGAGAATTCTAGAGATTCAACAATCTCTGTGTGAAAAATGTTTTCCTCGTCTCGGTCCTAAAAGATTTCCCCCTTATCCTTAAACTGTAACCGCTTGTTCTGGACTTCCTCAACATTGGGAACAATCTTCCTGCATCTAGCCTGTCCAACCCCTTAAGAATTTTGTAAGTTTCTATAAGATCGCCCCACAATCTTCTAAATTCTAGCGAGTACAAACCGAGTCTATCCAGTCGTTCTTCATATGAAAATCCTGACTATTGTCTTTCTGGTGACTGGAGAGCACGCACCAAAAAATATTTTCACTGTACTTCACTGCGCAAAGTATGAGGAATAAAGTGGATGAGCTTGAGGCTCAGTTAGAAACGGGCAACTATGATGTTGTGGAAATTACTGAGACATGGCTGCAAGAGGGCCAGGGCTGGGAATTGAATATTCAAGGGTATACCTCCTATCAAAAAGACAGGTGAGCAGAAGGGGTGGGGTTGCTCTGTGAGGAATGAAATTCAGTCCCTTGCAAGGGATGGCATTGAAACAGGAGATGTGGAGTCAGTATGGATAGAACTAAGGAATTGTATGCGTAAAAAGACCCTAATGGGACTTATCTACAGGCTCCCATACAGTAGCCTGGACATAGGGCGCAAGTTGAATCAGGAGTTAAAATTGGCATGTAGCAAAAGTGGTTGATATGGGAGATTTCAACATGCAGGTAAATCAGGTTGGTACTGGACCCCAAGAAAGGGACTTTGTAGAGTGCCCTTGTGATGGATTCTTAGAACAGCTTGTATTGGAACCTACCAGGGAGAAGGCTATTATGGATTTAGTGTTATGTAATGAACCAGATTTGATAAAGGACCTTGAGGTTAATGAGCCATTAGGAGGCAGTGACCATAACATGGTCAGGTTTAATCTACAATTGGAGAGGGAGAAGGGTAGATCGGAGGTGTCAGTGTTACAGTTGAATAAAGGGGACTTTGGGGCCATGAGGGAGGAGCTGGCCAAAGTTGACTGGAAAGATACACCAGCAGGAATGACAGTGGAACAAAAATGGCAGGTATTTCTAGGAATAATACAGAAGGTGTAGGATGAGTTCATTTACTAGGAGGAAGAAAGTTTCCAAGGGGAGACAGGGGCGACCGTGGCTGACAAGGTACATCAGGGACAGTATAAAAATTAAAGCGAAGAAGTGCAACGTAGCAAAGATGAGCGGGAAGCAAGATGATTGGGTAATGTTTAAAGAACAACAGAATGGGATGTAATGTTAAAATTGTACAAGGCATTGGTCAGACCAAATCTGGAGTATGGGGTACAATTTTGGTCGCCAAATTATAGGAAGGATGTCAACAAAATAGAGATAGTACAGAGGAGATTTACTAGAATGTTGCCTGGGTTTCAACAACTAAGTTACAGAGATAGGTTGAATAAGTTAGGTCTTTATTCTCTGGAGCGCAGAAGGTTAAGGGGGGACCTGATAGAGGCCTTTAAAATGATGAGAGGGATAGACAGAGTTGATGTGGACAAGCTTTTCCCTTTGAGAATAGGGAAGATTCAAACAAGAGGACATGACTTCAGAATTAAGGGACAGAAGTTTAGGGGTAATATGAGGGGGAACTTCTTTACGCAGAGAGTGGTGGCAGTGTGGAATGAGCTTCCAGTGGAAGTGGTGGAGGCAGGTTCATTGGTATCATTTAAAAATAAATTGGATAGGCATATGGATGAGAAGGGAATGGAGGGTTATGGTACGAGTGCAGGCAGGTGGGACTAAGGGGAAAAAAATTTGTTCGGCATGGACTTGTAGGGCCGAGATGGCCTGTTTCTGTGCTGTAATTGTTATATGGTTATATGGTTTAACAGAAGATAACCAAAAAGACAATATGGGGAGAAAAGATGAGGTACGAAGGTAAGCTAGCCAAGAATATAAAGCAGGATAGTAAAAGGTTCTTTAGGTATGTGAAGAGGAAAAAAATTAGTTAAGACCAAAGTTGGACCCTTGAAGACCGAAAAAGGTGATTTTATTTTAGGGAACAAGGAAATGGCAGATGGGGTGAACAGGTACTTTGGATCTGTCTTCACTAAGGAGGACACAAACAATCTTTCTGAAATAGTAGTGGCCAGAGGATCTGGGATGACGGAGGAACTGAAGGAAATCCACATTAGGCAGAAAATGGTGTTGGACAGACTGATGGGACTGAAGGCTGATAAATCACTAAGGCCTGATGGTCTGCATCCCAGGGTACTTAAGGAATTGGCTCTGGAAATTGTGGATGCATTGGTGATAATTTTCCAATGTTCTATAGATTCAGGATCAGTTCCTGGGCATTGGAGGGTAGCTAATGTTATCCCACTTTTTAAGAAAGGCGGGAGAGAGAAAACAGGGAATTATAGACCAGTTAGCCCTACATCGGTGGTGGGGAAAATGCTGGAGTCAATTATAAAAGATGATATAGCCGAACATTTGGATAGCAGTAACAGGATTGGTCCGAGTCAGCAGGGATTTACGAAGGGGAAATCATGCTTGTCTAATCTTTTTTTGAAGATATAACTAGGAAATTGGACAAGGGAGAGCCAGTGGTTGTAGTGTATCTGGACTTCAGAAAGCATCTGATAAGGTCCCACATAGGAGATAAGTGGGCAAGATTAGGGCCCACGGTATTGGGGGTAGAGTGCTGACATGGATAGAGAGGTGGTTGGCAGACAGGAAACAAAGAGTAGGGATTAACAGGTCCCTTTCAGAATGGCAGGCAGTGACTTTTGGGGTACCACATGGTTCGGTGCTGGGACCGCAGCTATTTACAATATACATCAATGATTTGGATGAAGGGATTCAAAGTAACATTAGCAAATTTGCAGATGACACAAAGCTGGGTGGCAGTGTGAACTGTGAGGAGGATGCTATGAGAATGCAGGGTGACTTGGACAGGTTGGGGGGTGGGCAGATGCATGGCAGATGAAGTTTAATACGGATAAATGTGAGGTTATCCACTTTGTTAGCAAAAACAGGAAGGCAGATTACTATCTAAATGGCATCAAGTTGGGGAAAAAGGGAAGTACAACGGGATTTGGGGTCCTTGTTCATCAGTCTATGAAAGTAAGCTTGTAGGTACAGCAGGCAGTGAAGAAAGCAAATGGCATGTTGGCCTTTGTAACAAGGGGAATCGAAAATAGGAGCAAAGAGGTCCTTCTGCAGTTGTACAGAGCCCTAGTGAGACCACACCTGGAGTATTGTGTGCAGTTTTGGTCCATAGTTTGAGTAAGGACATTCTTGCTATTGAGGTAGTGCAGCGTAGGTTTACAAGGTTAATTCCCGGGATGGCGCGACTGTCATGTACTGAGGGAAAGGAGCAGCTGGGCTTGTACACACTGGAGTTTAGAAGGATGAGAGGATATCTCATAGAAACATAGAAACATAGAAATTAGGTGCAGGAGTAGGCCATTCGGCCCTTCGAGCCTGCACCGCCATTCAATATGATCATGGCTGATCATCCAACTCAGTATCCCGTACCTGCCTTCTCTCCATACCTCCTGATCCCCTTAGCCACAAGGCCCACATCTAACTCCCTCTTAAATATAGCCAATGAACTGGCCTCAACTACCCTCTGTGGCAGAGAGTTCCAGAGATTCACCACTCTCTGCGTGAAAAAAGTTCTTCTCATCTCGGTTTTAAAGGATTTCCCCTTTATCCTTAAGCTGTGACCCCTTGTCCTGGACTTCCCCAACATCGGGAACAATCTTCCTGCATCTAGCCTGTCCAACCCCTTAAGAATTTTGTAAGTTTCTATAAGATCCCCTCTCAATCTCATTGAAACATATAAGATTGTTGAGGGTTTGGACATGCTAGAGGCAGGAAACATGTTCCCGATGTTGGAGTCAAGAACCAGGGGCCACAGTTTAAGAATATGGAGTAAGCCATTTAGAACAGAGACGAGGAAACACTTTTTCTCACAGAGAATGGTGAGTGTGTGGAATTATCTGCCTCAGAGGGCGGTGGACGCGGGTTCTCTGGATACTTTCAAGGGAGAGCTAGGTAGGGCTCTTTAAAATAGCGGAGTCAGGAGATATGGGGAGAAGGCAGGAACGGGGTACTTATTGGGGATTATTAGCCATGATCACATTGAATGGAGGTGCTGGCTCGAACCGCCGAATGGCCTACTCCTGCACCTATTGTCTATTGTCTACTGTCTATTACTGTCTTGTGGATACTGGACTTTGTCTATGGAGATGGTGTATTATGGAACTGAGCACATTGTATAATTCCCTTTGCTCTACTTATTTGACATGTATTTATCTTGATTGCATTTATAACATTATCTGATCTGATTGGAAAATTGGCATGCAAAACAAAACATTTCACTGTAGCTCCATATATGTGATAATAATAAACCTAACCCTAAACCTTCCATAAAGTTACATACAGTATATCAATCAGGTCACCCTCCAACATCCCAGAGATAACAATTCAAGTTTGCCATCTATGGCTAATTCTTTCTAATCCAGGCAATTTTCTGATGATCCTTTTCTTCACCTCTCCAAAGCCTCAACATCTTCCCTGCAATACAGATGATAATCCCAATGTGGGCTAAACAAATATAACTGCAACATGACTTGCTCACTCATATACTCAATGCCCCAACTGATGAAGGCAAGCATACAATATCATAATCATAATCATACTTTATTAGCCAAGTACGTTTTGCAACATAGGAGGAATTTGATTTGCCATCCAGTCACACCAATAAAAAGCAACAAAACACACAAAATACATTTTAACATAAACATCCATCACATCAACTCCTCCACATTCCTCACTGTGATGGAAACAAAGAAAATCTTCAATCTTTTCCTTTTTGTGTTCTCGAGGTCGGGTGCCTCGAGTCTTCCGTTGTCGGGGCGATCTTGGCTCCAGCAGCCGGCGGTTGAGCCCTCGGCATCAGGGCGATTAAGCTCCCACATCAGGGCGATCTCAGCCTCCCCGCGCCGGGCGATCGGACCCTGGGTCAGGGCTGGTCGAACCTTCTGTGATTTTGGAGCCTCCTGATATCAGTCTCTACCCGAGACTGCGAGCTTCTCAATGTTGAAATCCATAGGCCATGGTGGGAGTGTCGATCACATGCAAGGGATCGCAGGCTCTGATGGTAAGTCCACGGGGGCAGGGGAGCTTAAAGTAAATCTTGAGCAAGGCCGCCAGCTCCATGATGTTAGGCCGCAGAGCGACAAGACATACGATCCAGAAAACAATCTAATCTCTGGCAAGGTAAGAGACAAAACAAAATTTCCCCCCCGACTACCCCCCACCCCTCCACACACACCCACCCACATAAAACAAACCAGTGAACATTAACAAATACTTTTAAAACGCACTAAAAATAACAAAAAAGATGAAAAGACAGACCTGGCGAGCTTGCCATTTTTGATGAATATACTTTCTTTACCACTATATCTACTTGTGTTGGCTCTTTAAGCGAGTTATTGCCAGAGGCCACATGATTCCTCTGTCCATCAATGCTGTTAAGGTTGTTGCCATTAATTGTATATATTCCATTCATATTCGACCTCCCAATGAACCATACTTTATACTTGATTAAACTCAACCTGCCATTTCCACCCATGTCTGCAACTGATCAGTTATCACATTGTATATTTTGTGCAGCCCTCAAACCCCTATACATCAATGGGGACTGTGTGGAAAGGGTCTCAGACTTCAGATTCCTGGGCACACAAATTAAGGAGGATCTCTCCTGGACTACAAACACCACCACAGCAGTCAAGAAGGCCCAGCAGCGACTCTACTTTCTGAGGATCCTCAGGAAAAACAACCTGGAGGAGAAGCTGCTGGTGTCCTTCTACCGCTGCTCCATCGAGAGTGTGCTGGCGTACTGTAAAACCACATGGTATGTCAGCTGCTCTGCAGCGGACAGGAGAGCCCTTCAAATGGTCATCAACACCGCACAAAAAATCACTGGCTGCCCACTGCCCTCCCTGAAGGACATCTTCAGCTCTCGCTGCCTTGGCAGGACAGCCAACATCCTAAAGGACTCTTCCCACCCTGGACACAACCTGTTCCACCTGGCAGACGGTACAGGTCTTTCAAAACTCGCACAAACAGACTCAGAGACAGCTTCTACCCCATAGCCATACGTGAACTTAATAATGCAAAATAAGAAATAACACTCACATTCAACTGAATGGCTCTACCTCAGCTGCTATTGTTATTTATCTGTAATTTTTTAATTTTTTTATTATATGTATGTATTTTTTACCTTATCTTTAAACTGCTCTTGTGAATCGCACCGTGGGATTGACTTTTAAATTTAGTTGTACCATGTGCAATGACAATAAAGAGATTAATTCATTCATATTTTGACCACCTCCCTCACTGTTTACAACTCCACCAACTGTTTGAAAGACATTTGGACAAGTACATGGACAGGGAAGAGTTATCAGAAGGTTGGTCAAATGCAGGTGAATAATATTGGCATATAGATGAGATGGGCTGAAGGGCCTAAATTAGCGCCACATAACTCCATGAATCTTTGTGTTTAGTATAATTTAGGAAATAATTGGGGGCACAGGACTGCGATAGATCCAGCAAAGACTCAAAATAAGCCAAATTTCATTAAGAAACATAAGAAACACATGGTTAAAGCTTACCATATGTACCAATAACGTGGTTTAAATATTCAAACTGTATAGACAACATTTTGCTCTGTGAACGGACACAGGCCATGGTAGGAGTGTCGATCACATCCATGTTTCTTATAGAAACTTACAAAATTCTTAAGGGGTTGGACAGGCTAGATGCAGGAAGATTGTTCCCGATGTTAGGGAAGTCCAGGGCAAGGGGTCACAGCTTAAGGATAAAGGGTAAATCCTTTAAAACCGAGATGAGAAGAACTTTTTTTACAGAGAGTGGTGAATCTCTGGAACTCTCTGCCACAGAGGGTAGTTGAGGCCAGTTCATTGGCTATATTTAAGAGGGAGTTAGATGTGGCCCTTGTGGCTAAGGGGATCAGGAGGTATGGAGAGAAGGCAGGTACGGGATACTGAGTTGGATGATCAGCCATGATCATATTGAATGGCGGTGCAGGCTCGAAGGGCCGAATGGCCTACTCCTGCACCTAATTTCTATGTTTCTATTACATGAAGCCTGCAAATATTGTTATCATCGTATAGAATGGCTCGCATACGGATTCACTGCTCCCAATCAGTGGGAACAGTTCTAACATGTAAATACTGCAATAATCACACTCTGCTTCAATAATGTTGAAATGACGCCTCCTCTGGGATCAGAATCGATGTATTCAGTCATAACATATAGAGAGCAAAGAAACAGTTCAAATTGATCTGCACAGTTCATCATTAGTAACAGACTCTTACCTGGAACCCCCAACACTGCCAGAACAAGATAATAAATTCCATACACTTGACCGTTCACTTGTCCGTGCATTTCCTTTAACAATGTAGACGTGATCTTGATCTGCAACCAACCTCCAGACAATGCTAAATGTTCAAATATATAATTGTTCAAAGCCCCGGGAGAGACAATTAGATTGCATCATCCATGAAGCAAACTGATTGGATGATATCACCATTATGTGAGTTCTACTCATTAATGTACACGGCATTGGCGGTTCAGTATTGATGTGGATAAAGAACTGGCTGGCAAACAGGAAGCAAAGAGTAGGAGTAAACGGGTCCTTTTCACAATGGCAGGCAGTGACTAGTGGGGTACCGCAAGGCTCAGTGCTGGGACCCCAGCTATTTACAATATATATTAATAATCTGGATGAGGGAATTGAAGGCAATATCTCCAAGTTTGCGGATGACACTAAGCTGGGGGGGGGGGCAGTGTTGTGTCATCCTGTGAGGAGGATGCTAGGAGACTGCAGGGTGACTTGGATAGGCTGGGGGAGTGGGCAAATGTTTGGCAGATGCAGTATAATGTGGATAAATGTGAGGTTATCCATTTTGGTGGCAAAAACAGGAAAGCAGACTATTATCTAAATAACCATATAACAATTACAGCATGGAAACAGGCCATCTCGACCCTTCTAGTTCGTGCCGAACACATATTCTCCCCTAGTCCCATATACCTGCGCTCAGACCATAACCCTCCATTCCCTTCCCATCCAAATAACTATCCAATTTATTTTTAAATGATAAAAACGAACCTGCATCCACCACCTTCACTGGAAGCTCATTCCACACAGCTACCACTCTCTGAGTAAAGAAGTTCCCCCTCATGTTACCCCTAAACTTCAGTCCCTTAATTCTCAAGTCATGTCCCCTTGTTTGAATCTTCCCTACTCTCAGTGGGAAAAGCTTTTCCACGTCAACTCTGTCTATCCCTCTCATCATTTAAAAAACCTCTATCAAGTCCCCCCTTAACCTTCTGCGCTCCAAAGAATAAAGACCTAACTTGTTCAACCTTTCTCTGTAACTTAGTTGCTGAAACCCAGGCAACATTCTAGTAAATCTCCTTTGTACTCTCTCTATTTTGTTGACATCCTTCCTATAATTAGGCGACCAAAATTGTACACCATACTTCAGATTTGGCCTCATCAATGCCTTGTACAATTTTAACATTACATCCCAACTTCTATACTCAATTCTCTGATTTATAAAGGCCAGCACACCAAAAGCTTTCTTTACCACCCTATCTACATGAGATTCCACTTTCAGGGAACTGTGCACAGTTATTCCCAGATCCCTCTGTTCACCAACATTCTTCAATTTCCTACCATTTACCATGTAGGTCCTATTTTGATTTGTCCTGCCAAGATGTAGCACCTCACACTTATCAGCATTAAACTCCATCTGCCATCTTTCAGCCCACTCTTCCAACTGGCATAAATCTCTCTGTAGACTTTGAAACTCTACTTCATTACCCGCAACCCCACCTATCTTGGTATCATCTGCATACATACTGATCCAATTTACCACACCATCATCCAGATCAACATGCGCAGTACACCAATCCTCCGGCACTATTCCCGTCTCTAATGACATTTGAAATATTTCTGCCATAGCCCCTGCTATTTCTACACTAACTTCCCTCAATGTCCTAGGGAATATCCTGTCCAGACCTGGAGACTTATCCACTTTTATATTTCTCAAAAGTGTCAGTACTTCCTCTTCTTTGATCCTCATAGTTTCCATAGCTACTCTACTTGTTTCCCTTACCTCACATAATTCAATATCCTTCTCCTTGGTGAATACCGAAGAAAAGAAACTGTTCAATATCTCCCCCATCTCTTTTGGCTCTGCAGATAGTTGGCCACTCTGACTCTCTAATGGACCAATTTTATCCCTCGTTATCCTTTTGCTATTAATATAGCGGTAGAAACCCTTCGGATTTACTTTTACCTTACTTGCCAAAGCAACCTCATATCTTCTTTTAGCTTTTCTAATTTCTTTCTTAAGATTCTTTTTACATTCTTTATACTCCTCAAGCACCTCGTTTACTCGATGCTGCCTATAACTATTGTAGATCTCCCTCTTTTTCCGAACCAAGTGTCCAATTTTCCTTTAAAACCATGGCTCTTTACAATTTTTAAGATTTCCTTTCAACCGAACAGGGACATAAAGATTCTGTACTCTTAAAATTTCACCCTTAAGTGTACTTCATTTCTCTTCCACATCTTTCCCATAAAACAAACTGTCCCAATTTACTCCTTTTAAATCCTTTCGCATCTCCTCAAAGATAGCCTTTCTCCAATCAAAAATCTCAACCCTAGGTCCAGTTTTGTCCCTCTCCATAATTATATTGAAACTAATGGTATTGTGATCACTGGACCCGACCTGTTCCCCAACGCATACCTCTGCCACCTGACCTATCTCATTTCCTAACAGCAGGTCCAGTACCGCCCCTTCTCTAGTAGGTACTTCTATGTATTGCTGCAAAAAAACTATCCTGCACACAGTTTACAAACTCCAACCCATCCAGCCCATTTACAGAATGTGTTTCCCAGTCTATGTGTGGAAAATTGAAATCTCCAACAATCACTACCTTGTGCTTACTACTAATATCTGCAATCTCCTTACATATTTGCTCTTCCAATTCTCGCTCCCCATTTGGCAGTCTATAATACACCCCTATAAGTGTTGCTACCCCTTTCCCATTTCTCAGTTCCACCCAAATAGCCCCCCTAGACGAGCCCTCTAATCTATCCTGCCAAAGCACTGCTGTAATATCTTCCCTGATAAGCAATGCAACACCTCCACCTCTTGCCCCTCCAATTCTATCACACCTGAAGCAACGAAATCCTGGAATATTTAATTTCCAATCACAGCCCTCCTGCAACCATGTTTCACTGATCGCCACAACATCATACTTCCAGGTGTCAATCCAGGCTCTAAGTTCATCCACCTTTCTTACAATGCTCCTAGCATTAAAATATACACATTTAAGAAACCCACCCTCTCTTATTATCTGTGTATTGTCTTTTTCTTCTCTCCCCTTACATTTTGGGTCAGAGTGCTACCATTCTCTGCCCCCTGCCTCACACACTGACTGCTAGCTTTCCCAATTTCAGTCCCTCCCCCCAACCATACTAGTTTAAAGTCTCCCCAGTAGCCTTTGCAAATCTCCCCGCCAGGATATTGGTCCCCCTTGAGTTCAAGTGCAACCCGTCCTTTCTGTACAGGTCGCACCTTCCCCAAAAGAAGTCCCAATGATCCAGAAACTTGAATGCATACCCACTGCACCAGTCACTCATCCACTCATTTATCCTCCACCTCGCTCCATTCCTACTCTTACTGTCGCGTGGCACAGGCAGTAATCCTGAGATTGTTACCTTTGCAGTCCTTCTCCTTAACTCTCTACCTAACTCCCCAAATTCTTCTTTCAGGACCTCTTCTCTTTTTTTACCTATGTTGTTGGTACCTATATGTACCACAACCTCAGGCTCCTCTCCCTCCTATTTCTGGATTTCTTTGCCCCGTTCAGACACATCCCTGACCCTGGCACCAGGGAGGCAAACTGCCATCCGTCTCCTGTCTGGGTCCACAGAATCGCCTATCTGATCCCCTGACTATAGAGTCCCCTATTACAATTGCCCTCCCCTTCTTTTCCTTACCCTTCTGTGCAACCGGACCGGTCTTTGTGCCAGAGGCCCGGCCGCTGTCGCTGCCCCCTGGTAGGCTGTCTCCCCCATCCTTACTCAAACATGAGTACTTATTTTCAAGGTGTACAGCCACCAGGGTATTCACCAGTCCCTGCCTCTGCTCATTGCCCTTCCTAACTATGACCCAGTTTTCTGTCTCCCGTTGTCTTGGAGTAACCACCTCCCTGTAACTCCTTTCTATGACCTCCTCGCTCTCCCTGAGCAGACAGAGGTCATCAAGTTGCTGTTCCAGGCTCCTGACACAGTCCCTTAGGAGCCCCATCTCGACGCACCTTGCGCAGATGTGGACATCTGGAGGGCACTCCGACTACATGACCTCCCACATCTGACATCCAGAACAGTAAACTGCCCTGGCCCTCATTCTCCCCCTTGTCCAAATACAATAAAGTCTTACCCGGGATACAAGCCAATCAGCTGCTTCCTCTGGTCCGGCTTCCCTGAATTTGAGGTGTGATCTGCGAATGGAATGCGGCAGATTTTGGTTCCTCCCTCTGTAACAGCGCCTGGGCCTCTGTTGAGACAAGCCCCACGATGGGTTTTTACACTCACCACACGCAGTTCGCTCCTCCCTCTGTAACGGCTCCTGGGCATCTGTTGAAACAAGTCATTGAAAGTAGGCATGCAGGTGTAGCACGCAGTAAAGAAAGTGAATGGTATGTTAGCTTTCATAGCAAAATGATTTGTTTATTGGAGCAGGGAGGTTCTACTGCAGTTGTACAGGGTCTTGGTGAGACCACACCTGGAGTATTGCATACAGTTTTGGTCTCCAAATCTGAGGAAGGACATTATTGCCATAGAGGGAGTGCAGAGAAGGTTCACCAGACTGATTCCTGGGATGTCACGACTGTCTTATGAAGAAAGACTGGATAGACTTGGTTTATACTCTCTAGAATTTCGGAGATTGAGAGGGGATCTTATAGAAACTTACAAAATGCTTAAGGGGTTGGACAGGCTAGATGCAGGAAGATTGCTCCCGATGTTGGGGATGTCCAGGAAAAGGGGTCACAGCTTAAGGATAAGGGGGAAATCCTTTAAAACTGAGATGAGAAGAACTTTTTTTCACACAGAGAGCGGTGAATCTCTGGAACTTTCTGTCGCAGAGGGTAGTTGAGGTCAGTTCATTGGCTATATTTAAGAGGGAGTTAGATGTGGCCCTTGTGGCTAAGGGGATCAGAGGGTATGGAGAGAAGGCAGGTACGGGATACTGAGTTGGATGATCAGCCATGATCATATTGAATGGCGGTGCAGGCTCGAAGGTCCGAATGGCTTACTCCTGCACCTAATTTCTATGTTTCTATGTTTCTATGTTAAAGGAAAGAAATTAAATCATCTGCTGTCTGTGCGTTTTTCTTTGTCTGCTGTATTTCATAGAATAAATACATCACAGGAAGGGCCCTTCAACCCACAGTGTTTGCACTGAACATAATAACGAGTTGAGCTCATCTCCTTTGCCTGCATGTGATCCATATCACTCTATTCCCTGCACTTCCATGCGCTTATCCAAATGTTTCTTAAGATGTCACAATTGAATCTGCACCACCACTCCTGATGATGCATTCCACGTCGACACTACTATCTGTGTAAAACAGTTTTCCCCGCACATCCCCATTGAACCTTCCCCCTCTCACAATATACCTGTGCCCACTAGTGTTGGACATTTCCACCCTGGGAAAAAGATTCTGACTGTCTGCCCTATCTCTGCTTCACATCATTTTTTATACTTCAATCAAGACGTATATTTCATTACGTCTATCCAACCTTTCCTTGTAGCTAAAACTCTCTAATCCTGGCAGAATTGTGGTAAATGTCCCAGGCACTCTCTCCAAAGCCTCAATATCTTTCCTGTAGTTGGGCGACCATAACTGCACACAACACTCCAAATGTGATCTAATCCTATAAAGCTGCTTTATGACTTCCGGACTCTTATATTCAATGCTCCTACTAATGAAGGCAAACATTGACCATACCGTCTTTACCTCCCTATTGTGCAAAGTACTATTGATACGGAGTCATTACATATCATAACAAGTACTTTAATTAGAATATATAAAGAGACAATCAAAATGAGTACTGTCGGCTTGAAATCGTAAGTTGAACTCCCTAACCAACATGGCAGCCCACATGCCACTTGGTGGTGGTGGTGTGGAAACCTGACATGGACTATGGATCAGGTCATCAGCAGCAAAACCAGATACAGATCAAATCAGCAATACTGTTTGATCTACATCCCCTCTCTTAGGCTTCTTTTTTTTTTTCAGAGCAAACATAAAGCATGCAGAAGTAATATGTATATAAAGCTATAGAATTAACTATAATCTACAGCAAAGCAATGGAGGATATATTGTAAGTAAGTAACGGCAGTTATAATTAATTTGGGTCCAAGATCTGCCTCTCAACACAAGTCACTGAGCCGGCGAACCGAGTGGGAATGTTGCGGAGATTGAGGGGATCCAAAAAGAAGTCCCTGCTGGACTTCTCCATGAGCTCCTTTGCACTGCAGACAGCTCGCTCAGCCAGCCCATTCGACTTTAGACCCAAAGGTGCAACCTGTGGTTCATCCTGCTCAGCATATACCTATGCCGTGAGAGACCGGGTCAAAGCCGAACTGGACAGGATGGTGACGTTGGGGATCATCAAGTCCGCTTCAGAACCCACGCTTTCAGTTGGAGTGAAGCCGGGATCACTGCCATGTGGCCCTTTTTGATAACCCCACCTTCAATGGCCAGTTCGCCTCAGTCATCAATCACGGGTGATCTGGCAAGCAGCATTTGCTTCCGCTTGCTGTTTGGCCTTACTTTTCTGTCCAAGACTAACAAGAGATCGAAGGTTTTTGGAGGTTCTCGTAGATTGTAGCCGGTGCTGACAGCTGAATTTCATTGGCTCATTGTGAAAAAAAAAAAAAGCAATAGTTTTCAGAATCAAGGATAACCGACTGGTAATGTTAAATGTCCGCCGAACTTCACAGCCGTGTATCTTTGGCTTCTTAAAAGTTGTCTCCACTCTTTCTCCCCACTTCTCCCCCCTCTTTTGAAGGACTTACCATACACTCTGCTTTAGCCATCTTTTTACAGCGCCAACATTCCTGTTCATTGCGGTGTGGGTCTGTATCACCTTGGCTTTGAGCCATGTGAATTTTTTAGACAGGGCAAGTGGGGGGAGCGCTGTCTAAAAAATTCATACGGGCTGGCGAAGGAAGCAATGTGTTTGTGTGTGTTTCACTCTGACAACCCCCGTTACAGTTCCCGGTTTTTCAGGCAACTGCCGGCAACTTGACAGTCTCCGACAATCCGCTGAAAAATCGCCTAAGTGGGACAGGCTCATGAGGCTCTGCTCCGATGCCCGACCCCCGGGTAGCTGACCCTCGCCTCCCACGGACCCTAGCTGGAAACAGAGCACCTGGGCCTGCCCGCATTCCCAGGCGGGCAGGGGGAATAGACGGGGGTGGGGGAAGTTAGGGAAACGCTCCCCGGACATCGCCAAGTCTCCAAATTTCCGCTCTCTCCGGGTTTGCGTGAAAGGGCAAACCTTCATGTTCGTTGAGGTGTGTGACTGTATCACCTTGGCTTTGCAGTGTGAATTTCAGACCGCTTGCCCTAGCCCCCGCCTTTGCGATGTGTCTGTGTGTGTGTTCCACTCTGACAGTCGCCGTTCCAGTTCCCAGTTTTTCAGGCGACTGCTGGCAACTTGACAGTTGCCTGAAAAATTTCCAAAGTGGGACAGGCCCATAACACACCCTGACACACACACCCTGACACACACACCCTGACACACACACCCTGACACACACACCCTGACACACACACCCTGACACACACACCCTGACACACAGGCCCTGACACACACCCTGGCCCTGACACACACACCGTGACACACACACCATGGCACACACACTCTCTCACACACCCTCACACATACATCCCCACACATTCCCACACTCACACACCCTCACATACACACTCACACACACTCACACACACACACTCACACACTCACACACACCCTCACACACTCACACACACCCTCACACACCCTCACACACCCTCACACACCCCTCACACACACACACACACACACACACACACACACACACACACACACACACACACACACCCACACACACACACACACACACCCTCACACACACACACTCACCCACTCACCCACACCCTCACATACACTATTGCACACTCACATACACTGATACACACTCATACACTCACACACACTCCCACACACTGACACACACTCATACAGTCACACACACCCTCACTTCAATCACTTCAATCAAAATTAGAGGCTAACTGTGTTCATTTTCTGAGTTTGATTGCTGGCTAATAAAAATTAGATGCAGTTGTGTAGTCTACATTTACAATTTGTTTTGTTAGGTCTACATTTGTATCTGTTAATGTCCGATTTCAAATGGTTTATTACTGTAAAGGATGTGTTCACGCGTGCATTCACATTTTGACCTAAAATAAGTTTGACACCCCTGGTTTAAAATGAGAGAGGAACAATAGAATAGCAACTTGAGGGACAACATTTTCACACACAGGATGGTGGGTATGTGGAACAAGCTGCCAGGGGAAGTAGGCAGGTAAAATGACCACATTTAAAAGGCATTTGGACAGGTACGTGGACAGGAAAGGTTTAAAGGGATATGGGTCAAATGAGGATAAATGGGACTAGTTTAGATGGGGCATCATGATCTGCATGAGCAAGTTGGGATGAAGGGCCAGTTTCCATGCTGTAAGACTATGACACATTATAGAAAGGGTGCAATTGCTCTGGAGAGGATACAGGGGTGAGTTATGAAGATGTTGGCAGGGCTGGAATATTTTTTTCACTTTGAAGAAAGATTTCATAACTGGGATTGTATTCTCTGCAGCAATGGAGGTGAAGAAAAAACTTAGTTAAGGTGAATAATATTATGAGAATAGGACGTGTCGCTGAACAAGGAGTGTAGGGAGGAACTGCAGATGCTGGTTAAACTTAAGATAGACCCAAAAAGCTGGAATACCTCAGCGGGACAGGCAGCATCTCTGGAGAGAAAGCATGGGTGATGTTTCAGGTCGAGACCTTCAGACTGAAGAGTCTGAAAACCAGCCATATAGATGTAAAACACAATGACTGGAGATGTGTGTTATCCAACTATGGGCAGAAATCAGAATCATGTGTTCATCTGTATTGACGTGACACCATAATATTACAGAGAAAAATAATTTAATGGGGTGGCACGGTGGCGCAGTGGTAGAATGGCTGACCACAGACCCAGATTTGATTCTGACTACAGGTGCTGTCTGTTCAGAATTTGTATATGCAGCCATGTCACCAGCGCGTTTTTTTCAACTTTTTTCTTATTTTTTAGTATGTTTTAAAGTATGTATATTGTGTTTCTTTGTGTGTTTTGTGTGTGGGGGGGGGGGGTGGTTGTGTGTGGGGGGGTGGTGTGGGGGGGGGGGGGGGGGGGGGGGGGGGGGTGGTTGTGTGGGGGGTGGTGTGGGGGGGTAAGGCGGAAACCACTTTGGTCACCTCCTCCATGGAGAAGCGACTTTTTTTCCAGGTCGCCTCCCCCGTGGCCTAACATCAAGGATCGGCGCGGCCTTTCCCGGAGACGCGCCCGGGGCTTCAGCGGCGGGCGCAGCGTGGACTCTCGGCATGGAGCGGGTGATCCCTCGCTGGGGCTCGCAGGAGGGGAGCGCTCCGTTTCGCTGCCCCAGGGCAGCTGGCAGCATGAAGTCGCGGTCTGCAGAGCTCCAGCTGGTGCGGCGTCTACAGCCCGGGATCCCTCGTGGGGGACCCGGGGGAAGAAGAAGCCATCACTGCCGGCCCGCGGCCAACTTCTACCGCGGGGCCGGCATGGACTTACCATCGCCCCGGGAGGGGAGGTTCGACCGCCGGCCCTGCAGTCTACGGTGCTTCTGGCTGCGGTGAAGACTTTAAATCTCGACCGCCGGCCTGCGGCTTACAACAACTTAAAGCCGCGGTCTCTGGTGAGGAAGAGCCGATCCTGGACTGACTCTGGACTCTGGTCCTGTCCACGGGGTGGAAATGGAGGAGGACTGGCCAAATCTTTGTGCCTTCCACCACAGTGATGAATGCTGTGGTGGATCTTTGTGTTACATTTTTTTATTGTGGTTGTGTGTTCTTTATTATTGTATCGCTGCTGACAACCCAAATTCCACCAGCCTGGCTGTGTGGTCACTAAAATACAATACAATATTCTCTCTGTGACCACATGGGTTTTCTCCCGATACTCCGGTTTCTCCTACATCTGAAAGAAGTGCAGGTTTGTAGGTTAAATGGCTGCTCTATATTGTCCCTGGCGTTGTAGGACAGAATTGTAGGATAAAATATGGTAAATTGCTGGTCAGTGTGGACTTGGTGGGCCGAAGGTACTGTTTCTATGTGTATATATATATATATATATATATATATATATATATATATATATATATATATATTACTAAAAGTCTGTTCTTGACTGGTTTTGGCTTTCTGTGCTGCGATTTCTGAGAGAACGCTGCCACCTATGGCCGTCATTTTTGGCCACGTCGCTCAGAGCCCCCCTCCGCTGTATGTGTGCGGAGGATTATTCCCATCGCTGAAATATGACAGAAATATTATTGATATTACAAAATCTCCATTCTCTCTGCTGCCCCCGCTGGCAGCATGGGGGGGGGGGGGGGGGGGGGGGGGGGGGGGGGGGGGGGGGGGGGGGGGGGGGGGGGGGGGGGGGGGGGGGGGGGGGGGGGGGGGGGGGGGGGGGGGGGGGGGTGGGGGGGGGAACTAAAACCAGGAAGTGGTGTGTGCCTCAATCAGTGTCTGCAAGCTGGAGGAAGGCAGAGGGTCACATTTCTCTGAGCTGTGAATAACACTGAACACATGCCTACCAATCATGAAATTTAAGTGTCCTTAGTTTTCTAAAACGGGTTGCAGAATGTTTCTACTGTTTCTAAAATGTTTTTGCAAAAATGTGTTTATTTCTGGTTTTTAAATGTTTGCAAAAAGTGTCCTCTTTTTGGTTTTGGCAATGCTTGCAGATGTGCTTTTTGTCCCCCAGCCACTTCCATGGCCAATCATTTTTTTTACGGTCTCCCCAGGGGGGTGTCCTCCCTGCTCCTCTCCCTGGTTCCAGGCCCCCCCATTCTTTCATGAAAATGACTCCGCGGTCAAAATAGGCATCGCTCCCCTCTCCCTTCTGGGAAGGGCCTCCCCTCCTCTGGCAGATTCCCCGAGGGGTGGTCTCCCAGCCTCTGGGGGGGTGGACTATCAAAGAACCGAAGGGTCTCCCTGCCTCAATCCTCTGTCTCTCAGCTGAGGAGACCTTAGGGTCCCATTCTCTTTCGCCTCTCCCCCCCTCTCCCCCAAAGTCTCCTCCTCCCTCTGTAGTGCAGCTCCACTCCTTGGATCTCTCTCCCCCAGATTGAATCTTGCCTCTCCCCCTCCTCTCCAAACCCCCATATTGGTCTCCTCTCCTATGGGTTCGCCCCAAGGTGAAGTTCTCCCCTTCTCTCTCATGCTCCCAGATGTCTCTTTTCCCCCCTTTTTTCGCGAATCTCCTCCCCTCCTCTCGGTTCTCTTTCTTCCACATGCCAGGTTCATCTGCTCTTGCTCCCTCTCGCCTCGATCTGCCCTCCTCCCTCTAGAGGCTCGTCTCCTCTCCCTCTGGTTCCTCTCCATCCCCCTCTCCCCCTCCCCCTCATCCTCCCCCCCTCCTCAGGGTGCTCTCCTACTCCCCCCTACCTCTTCTCTCCCCCACACCCTTCATCTCCCCCTCTCCCTCTCCCCCTCTCCGTCTCCTCTCCCCCCCTCTCCTAAGGTCCTTCCCTTTCCCTTCTCTCCACTCGCTCTCCTCTTCCTTTCCCTTCTCCCCCTGCTCTCCCAGTCTCTACGCTAGTCCCCTCCCCACTTCTTCCCCCTCCATTCTGTCCTTCTCCCCCTAGTCTGCACCTTTCTCCTTCCCCCTATAATTAGCGGAAAGTAAGCCATCTCCCCCCTCCCTCTCCTCTGTCCCCCCTCCCCTCCCTCTCGCCTCCTCCCCTCCTCTCCCCTTCTCCCCCCCTCCTCCCCACTCCCTCCACCGATCCTCCTCTCCCCCTTCTCCTCCCCCCTCCTCCTCCTCTCTCCCCTCTCCTTCTCTCCTCTCCTCTCGCCGCCTCCTTCATCTCCCTCCTCCTCCCCCCTCCTCCCTCTCCCCTTCCCCCCCCCTCTCTCCCCCCCTCCCCCTCCTCCCTCTCCTCTCCCCCCTCCCTTCCTCGTCTCCTTCCCTATTCCTCCTCCCCCCCTCCTCCCCTCCATCTCCCTCCCCTACCTCTCCTTGCCTAAACCCCCCTCCTCCCCTCCACACTGCCCCTACTCCCTTCCCTCCCCACCTCACCCTCCCGCACCATCTTCCTGCTCCCCACCTCCTCCCCCTCCCCCCTCATCACACAGCCCTCCTCCTCCCTTGCCTCTCTTCCCCTCTCCTCCCGCTCCGTCTCCCTCCGCCCCTCTCACTCTCACCCTCCTCTCCTCCTCCTCCTCCCCTCCCTCCCCCTCTCTCCTCCCCCCTCCCTCCTCCTCCCCTCCCCCTCCTCTCCCCCCTCGCCGCTCCCTCCCCTCCTCCCCTCCATCCCCACCTTCCTCCCCCTAAACCCCCCCCTCCCACCCCCTACCCGCCTTCTCCTCTCCTCTCCTCTCCCCTCTCCCCCTCCCCTTCCTCTCCACACCCTTCCACCCTCCTCCTATCAGCACCCGTTCTCCTCTCTCCCCCACACTCTCCCCCTCCTTCTCTCCTCCTCTACCTCCCCTCTCTCTGTCTCTGTGCCTCCGTGCTCCTCTCTCCACCTCAAGGCTCCTCTACCCCCGCCCCCCGCCCCCTCTCTATATTTGGACCTGCAGGATCCGGGGGCTCTTCTCCTCATAGGGTGTTTATTGGGTAAAAGAAGCAAATTAATAATAATTAATCCCCCTTCTTCAATGGGGTAATTATCCTGACTGTGCGAGTGTGTGTGACGCTTCATGCCACCTCCCCCCCCCCCTTCCCTCCCCCCCCCTACACCTCCTCCTCCCCCTCCCCCCCGACCCAGAGTCTGCACTGGTTTACCCACCCTCTTCCTCGCCTCCTCCCCCCCTCCTAGTCCCCCCCCTTCCTCCTCTAGTGCAGTTCCTTTTTCTCCTCCACCTCCTCCTTTCGCCTGGCCTCCCCCCCATCACAACTTCACCTTCTGGATGTGTCTTATCGTCTATTCTTGTTCCTTGTTTCCTTCTTCCTTCTCGCTTTCCTTTTGTAAGCCTCTGTCTTGCAATCCACCACCCCCCCCTCCAACCTCTTGGAACCTCAAGGTTCCAAATGGACAAATAAATTGAATCTTGAATCTTCTCCTAGGTAGATCCAATATCATGGTGTTCTTACTCTTGTGTGTGATCCTGCTCTGTGTGGTGTGTGTGTGTGTGTGTGTGTTGTTTGTGGTTTGTGTGTGTTTGTGTGTGTGTGTATATATATATATATATATATTATGGCTATATCTATATAATCCTCCTGTGTGTGTGTGTATAATATGATCTAATAATATTAAAACTCTCGCCCCATCCGACCCTCCTCTGCCGTACGGATCCCCTTCCGCCTTTCGATCATTCCCGGGCGTCCAGGGCGTCCTGGCACCTCCCCGATGCTCGGGCGGACGCGCCAATCTCGCGACTGCCCGACGCTCGCAGACATCCAATCGCTGATGGAGCCATCCTCCTGATTAAGCGCAGACTCCCAATCGGCCTTAGGTATGCTCCTATACCTTATGTACGGCTTTCGTGTTAATAGCGCTTTTCTCTTCTCTTTCTTCCCCTTTGATTCCTCAACCAACTCCGAAACCGACGACCCTCTAGTACGATCCCCAACATCATCTTTCCATTTCGGTAGTCGAACCCCCAGATTTCGCTTTTCCTTTCTAAGTATCCGCTCCTCATTAATTTCTTCCGTCGTGTTTACGTACACTAAATGGGAGAGCCAGAGGGTAATGGTGGAATGGCTGTTTAGTCCTCCTACCTCCTCCTCCTCGGGAGGCAGGTGACCTAATGGGGTGCCAGAAACTCAAGTGGATCTCCCTTGGGTCCTTTGTTGTTTGTCCTCACCCGTACATCAAATGATCTCCTCCCAGCACCGCCAGGTGTGGTAATGGACCTGGATTAGTAAGTATGCCGATGATACACCTCATCCCTATTAATCCCTTGTTGTGGATAATGAGAGGATTTCCAAAGTCTCCAAAGTGAATTCGGTATTCTGGCCACACAAATGGGCTCTGACAGATGGTCAATGGAGTTTAAATGCTGATACAACAATGTGAGGTGCTAGACACCTTGGCAGGACAAATCAAAATAGGACGTACATGGTAAATGGTAGGGAATTGAAGAATACAGTTGAACAGAGGGATCTGGGTATAACCGTGCATAGTTCCTTGAAGGTGGAATCTCATATAGATAGGGTGGTAAATAAAGCTTTTGGTATGCTAGCCTTTATAAATCAGAGCATTGAGTATAGAAGCTGGGATGTAATGTTAAATTGTACAAGGCATTGGTGAGACCAAATCTGGAGTTTGGTGTACAATTTTGGTCGCCCAATTATAGGAAGGATGTCAACAAAATAGAGAGAGTACAGAGGAGATTTACTAGAATGTTGCCTGGGTTTCAACAACTAAGTTACAGAGATAGGTTGAATAAGTTAGGCCTTTATTCTCTGGAGCGCAGAAGGTTAAAGGGGGGACTTGATAGAGGTCTTTAAAATGATGAGAGGGATAGACAGAGTTGATGTGGACAAGCTTTTCCCTTTGAGAATAGGAATGGAGGGTTTGGTATGAGCGCAGGGAGGTGGGACTAAGGGTAAAAAAAATGTGTTCGGCACAGACTTGTAGGGCCGAGATGGCCTGTTTCCGTGCTGTAATTGTTATATGGTTATATGAATGGTGTTGCAGGCTAGAAGAGCCGAATGGCCTACTCCTGCTCTTAATTTCTATGTTTCTCTGTTTCCCTCTCCTCACCCCTCTCCCTCTCTCCACCCACCCCCCTCCCCCCCCCCCTCTATCCCTCCTCCCTCTCTCCCCCCACCCCCCTTCCTTCTTCCTTCTACCCCACCCCATTCCCTCTCTCCCCCCCCCCCCCCTTTCCCCTACCACTCTGTTTTCTCTTCCACCAGTCCCTCTACCCCTCCCTCCCCACTCTCCCACTTCTCTCCCCTTTACCCCACCCCCCTCTCCCTCCCTCACCCCTCTTTCTACCCCTCCCTGTCACACCCCCCTTCCCCTACCCCTCTGTCCCTCTTCCACCACTCCCCCGTCCCTCTTCCACCACTCCCGCTACCCCTCCCTCCCTCCCCCACTCTTCCACTTCTCTCCCCCTTCTCTCCTCCCCCTCTCTCCTCCTCTCCTCACCCCTCTCTCCCCCACCCCTTCCCGCTCTACTCTACCCCCACCCCCTTCCCTCTCTTCCCCGCCCCCTTCCCCTCTGTCCCTCTTCCACCACTCCCCTACCCCTCCCTCTCCCACTTCTCTCCCCTTACCCCACCCCTCTGCCTCTCCTCCGCCCCTGTCTCCCCCTCCCCATCCCACTCTCCCCCTCCCTCCACACTCTTCCTCCTCTCCCTCGTCATTCCCTTACCGTGCACAGTCTCTGTCTTTAAGGAGGAACTACAGATGCTGGAAAATCAAAGGTAGACATAAAAAAAGTTGGATAAACTCAGCGGGTGCGGCAGCATCTATGGAGCGAATTGAATGGTCAACGTTTTTGGCCGAAAAACCCGGAAGAAGGGTTTCGGCCAAAAACGTTGCCCTTTTCCTTCGGTCCATAGATGCCGCTGCACCCGCTGAGTTTATGCAGCTTTTTTGTTGTTGTACAAGCCTCTCTCTCTCTCTCTCTGCCTTCTCTCTTCTCTCGACTCATGCACGCCCGCTCCAACCCCTCCCCAATCTTCCACCTCTCTCCCCCATCCTCTCCTCCCCCTCTTCTCCCCCCCCCCCCCCCCCCACCCACTCTCCACCTCCTCCTCCCCTTCCTCACACAATATTTTTTGTGGGCGCGGGTCCACAGTGCGTGTGACTGTTTGTGGAGGCAGCCACGCGCTCTCCATTCAAGAAGACGCTCATCTGTTTGTGGAGGCGCGAGCTTAGTGTGTGACCAAAGATCTTATAGCGGAGCTCACCGCTACAAGATCTTTGTGCGTGACGACACACGCTCCCCCCCCCCCCCCCTTTGGTGCAGGAGGCGCGCGCAGCATCTGAATGTTCAGCGATTGTTCGAATTCTTCACTAACTGTCATTCTGACTTTGCTTGTGAAGAGAAAAGTCCTGAATTGCATTTGTCTGATGCAGGAAGATTGTTCCAGATGTTGGGGAAGTCCAGGACAAGCGGGACAAAGTTTAAGGATAAAGGTGAAATCCTTTAGTACTTAGATGAGGAAAACATTTTTCACACAGATAGTGGTGAGTCTCTGGAACTCTCTGCCACAGAAGGTAGTTGAGGCCAGTTCATTAGCTATATTTAAGAGGGAGTTAGATGTGGCCCGTGTGGCTAAAGGGATCAGGGGGTATGGAGAGAAGGTAGGTACAGGATACTGAGTTGGATGATCAGCCATGATCATATTGAATGGTGGTGCAGGCTCAAAGGGCCGAATGGCCTACTCCTGCACTTAATTTCTATGTTTCCCTCTCCCCACCCCTCTCCTCTCTCCCACCCATCTCTCTCTCCCCCACCCCCCTTCCATCACTCCCGCCACCCCCTGCCCCCTGCCCCTCTGTCCCTCTTTCACCACTCCCCCTACTCCTCCCTCCACACTCTTCCACTTCTATCCCCTTACCCCACGCCTCTCCCACCCCCACTCCTCTCTCTTCCCCTCCCTTCCCCTCTCTCCCCCACCCCATCCCCTACCCCTCTGTCCCTCTTCCACCACTCCCCATCCCTCTTCTACCACTCCCGCTACCCCTCTACGCCCTCTACCCCTCCCTCCCTCCCCACTCTTTCACTTCTCTCCCCACTCTTTCACTTCTCTCCCCCACTCTCTCCTCCCCCTCTCCTCACCCCTCTCCCATCCCTCTCTCCCCCACCCCCATTTCCCTTTCTACCCCACCCCCTTCCCTCTCTCCCCCCACCCCCTTCCCACTATCCCTCTGTCCCTCTTCCATCACTCCCGCTACCCCTCTCCACCTCCCTCCCCACTCTTCCACTTCCCCTCCACTCTCCCTCCCGACTCTTTCCCCTCTTTCCCCCCACACCTCTCCCCATCCCTCCCTCCTCCCCGTCCTCCCTCCCCCCACATCTCTCTCCCCATCTCTCACCTCCTACCGTGCTCTCCTTTCCCTCCCAAATCTATCCCGTTTCCTCCTCCTCCCTCCCCTCTTCACACCTCATGCCCCCCCCCCCCCCCCCAAAACGCTGTTGGGGAAACAGACCCAACGGGTCTTCACTTGGTCTAGTATATATATATATATGTGTGTGTGTGTATATATGTGTGTATGTATATATATGTGTGTATGTATATATATACACATACATATATATATATATATACATATATATCTATATATATATGTATACATATATATATATATGTATATATATATATATATATATATATATATAACATATATATATATATATATGTATATATATATATATATATATATATATATATATATATATATATATATATATATATGTTACATATATATCTATCTTAGTTTAATTGAACCATATATTTGTTTGAATATGTGGCATTATTTTCATCATGTCTCTATAGTCAATTGATTAATTTACTTGTGCAGGACAGTGATGGAAGTCTGACTCCTCTTACCATGTTTCTATTTTCTCTCTCTCTCTCTCTCTCTCTCTATATATATATATATATATATATATATATATATATGTATGTATGTATGTATGTGTATATATATATATATGTGTATATATATGTATGTATTATACTAGACTGAGTGTGACCCGTTGGGTCCCATGTTCACACAGGAGGGCTGGTCCCCCAACGCAATATTCCACCTCTCCATTAATTCCAATATTGGTGGCCAGTGTGGGGGGAAGGGGGGATGCTTTCTGGAGTGCTGGTGTGGGTGTTGTGGGCTGAAGGGACTGGTCTCCAGAGGGCTAGAATGGACATTGTGGGCCAAATGGATTCTTGGGGTGGAAGCTCAGTCCCTCAAGCCTGAAGTGCTGGCAGCTGACTCACGGCTGGTGGGCTGGCAGTTGACTCATGGCTATTCCTTGAAATTCCATTTCAAGCAGGGTGCAAGGCCACCAAATTCAAATCAATTTTCCTGCCACTTCAAGCAGGGTGCAAGGCCACCAAATTCAAGTGCAGTTTCCAACCACTTCAAGCAGGGTGCAAGGCCACCGAATTCAAGTGTCGTTTCATACCACTTCAAGCAGGGTTCAAAGGCACAAAATTCAAGTGCAGTTTCATACCACTTCAAGCTGGATCCAAGGCCACCAAATTCAAGTGCAGTTTCATACCACTTCAAGCAGGGTGCAAGGCCACCAAATTCAAATGCAGTTTCATATCATTTCATGCAGGGTGCAAGGCCATCACATTCAAATGCAGTTTCATACCATTTCGAGCAGGGTGAAACCACCATAAAGCCACTATGATACCACACAAAACACCACATTCACAGTTCAGTAGACATTCAGTGTGTTCATTTGATTCACAGCTCAGACAGAGTCGTGACATCTCCCTCCCCCATCATGCAGAGACTGAGCCACACCCACACTTCGGCGTTTTATAATCCCCTCCCCTCCCACCGGAAAAGGTGTGGCTTTCATGGCATGATTGACAGGAGAGAGATTCTCAGCACTAATAATACTTTTATTTTTATTGATGGGAAAAATCCTCTGCACCTGATGAGCAGAGGGGGACTGAGTAAGATGGCCAAAAATCACAGCTGTAAGTAGTAGCGTGTTATCTAAAATGAATATAAAGTGCAAACAGGAAGTTGTCAAGTTTAGACAACACAATCATTTGCAGTGCCTTTTCACTTCAACCCAAACCCCCCAAACAACCATTTACAGTGCCTTTTCATTTCAGCCCCAAACCCCCAAACAACCATTTGCAGTGCCTTTTCACTTCAACCCAAAACCCCCAAACAACTATTTGCAGTGCCTTTTTACTTCAACCCAAAACTCCAAACAACCATTTGCAGTGGCTTTTTACTTCAACCCAAAACCCCCAAACAACCATTTGCAGTGCTTTTTACTTCAATCCAAACCTATTTTCATTTTCAAACTACATTAAAGGTCAGTAAAACCACACTCAGTTTAGTAGACATGTGTTCAGTGTTATTCACAGCTCAGACTGAGAGACGTGACCCTCTCACTTCCCCCATCTTGCAGAGACTGACTGAGGCACAACACTTCCGGGTTTTATAGTCCCTCCCCCTCCCACCAGCAGGGGCAGCAGAGAGAATGTCAACATTTTTTAAACATTAATAACTCTTTTATGTTTCAGTGATGGGAAAAATCCTCTGGTCCAGCTCAGCGGAGGGGGACTGTGAGCGAGGTGGCCAAAAATGATGGCCGTAAGTGGCACAGTTCTTTCGGAAATCACGAAACAGAAAGTCAGAAAGTGGTCAAGATCTTAGTTTTAGTAATATAGATTATATATTGTATATTGTATATTGTATATTGTATGTTATATATTGTATATTATATATTATACTAGACTAAGCGTGACCAGTTGGGTCCCAGCTTCACAGGAGAGGGCTGGTCCCCAATGCAATATTCCACATCTCCATCAATTCCAATATTGCTGGGGGGCTTTCCGGAGCCCTAGCTTGGGTGTTGTTGGCCAAAGGGTCTGGTTTCCAGAGGTCTAGTATGGACATCGTGGGCTGGCAGCTCAGTCACTCAGGCCTGGCAGGCTGGCAGCTCAGTAACTTAGGCCTGGCGGGCTGGCAGCTCAGAAACTGCCAGAATTTCTGCCCAAAACAGGTGACAGAGAGAAGGGGGGAGGGTGGAGAATCAATTTTAGACATTTTCTTTTTTTTTTACAGATCACAGCAATGAAGGAGGAAAGTCTTTCCTTGCATGGATCTCTGGAGGTGTTGTGGGCTGAAGGGACAGGTATCCAGATGGCTAGTATGGACATTATAGACTAAATTGAGTCTTGGACTCGCAGTTTAGTGAGTCATGGCTGGTGGGCTGGCAGTTCACTAAGTCATGGCTTGTGGGCTGACACTTCAGTCACTTACAGCTGGTGGGCCGGCAGTTCATTTACTCATGGCTGGTGGACTTGCAGTTTAATGACCTATGGCTGGTGGGCTGGCAGTTCACAAAGTCATGGCTGGTGTGCTGACACTTCAGTCCCTCCCCCCCATGCATTTGATCTCCCCCCCTATGCACTATTGGTGCCTCTCCGACAGCGCAACTATTCCTGCCTATTAGGTTCCCATTGTGATGAAGAACATGCAGGCAAGTGCAAAAAGGATTTATTAAAGTTTAAAATGTGAATGACTCTTAAAATATAACAACAATTTAAATGTTAAATGTTAAAGATGGGATTTATTAGGTTCCTTTTTTCTAGTTGTGTCTCTTGTTGTGTTTTGCTGCTCCCTGCTTCTTGATATCTCTGCTGTTGATCAAAACAGATACAATTTTAATATAGAGAGATTGGGCGGCCAAATTTTAAAAAGAAAATCTGAGACTTTACCTCAAAAGTCATAATTGAGTGCAGGCCAGGCAGCACAGCAATCTCACAGCACTTCGAGCAGAGTGCAGGCCAGGCAGCAAATCCAATGTCACAGCACTTCAAGCGGAGTGCAGGCGAGGCAGCAAATCCAATGTTACAGCTCTTCAAGCGGAGTGCAGGCCAGCAAATTCACACACACACACACTCATCTCATGGACACACATACACTCACACACACACATTCACACTCTTACACTCACACAGACTCATGCACACATACACTCACACACTCACACAGACTCACACACACACACACAGACTCACACACACATACACTCACACAGACTCGCACACACATACTCATACAGACTCGCGCACACATATACTCACACAGACTCACGCGCACATACACTCACACAGACTCACACACTCTTACACTCACACGGACTCATGCACACATACACTCACACACTCACACAGACTCACACACACACACACACACACAGGCTCACACACACATACACACGCCGACTCACATACACACACACTCACACACACACACACACACACTCACACACACATACACATACACACACAGACTTACACACACATACAGACTCACACACACATACACTCACACACTCACACACACATACACTCAGACTCACACACACATACACACGCCGACTCATATACACACACACTCACACACACATACACACACACTCACACACACATACACACACAGACTTACACACACATGCAGACTCACACACACATACACTCACACCGACTCACACACACATACACTTACACCCTCACCTCACTCACACCCTCCACCTCACACCCACACCCTCCACAACATTCGCACCTTCCACCTCACACTCACCCTCCACCACACACATGTACGCACATCCATGCACACTCACACTCATATACACTCACATACACACGCACATACACTCACATACACACAAGCACTCAGAATCATACACACACACATACACTCACACACATATACACACACATACACCCACTCACACACACTCACACACATACACTCACACACATACACTCACACATACACTCAGAAACTCATACACACACTCACATGCACATACACACACTCACTGACACACACACACTCACAGATGCATACACGCACACACTCACAGACTCCTGCACACATGCACTCACGGACTCACACACACTCACACACAGATACACTCACAGACTCATACACACACACACACACACACACACACACACACACACACACACACACACACACACACACACACACACACACACACACACACACACACACACACACACACACACACACACACTCACACACACATTCACTGACTCACACTCCATATATATGACAGTAAACTTTCTTGAATCTACTCACATGACTGAGTGTGGCCTCTCCACTGTGGGGTATCGCAGTCAATGGCACTTCTGCAATCAGCGTGACCTCTGTACTCACCGGAAATTACACAATCAGCGCACATAATGAGCGGCAACTTTGGACTAAACACGGTCGGACCTAATAAAACATTTAATCCTTCCATACACAGTCGGACCCAATAAAGCATTTATTCATTCCAACACAGTTGGACCTAATAAATCGTTTATTCCTTCCAAACACAGTCAGACCATACAAAGCATTTATTCCTTCCAAACACAGTAGGACCTAATAAAGAATTGCACTTTCAACCACAGGCATGGCAGCAGGCCAAACAACTCATGCCATTAATAATAATAATAATAATAAATGTTATTTATGGGCGCCTTTCAAGAGTCTCAAGGACACCTTACAAAAATTTAGCAGGTAGAGGAAAAACATGTAAGGGGAATGAAATAAATAGTAGAGACATGACTAGTACACAAAGTAAATACAGAATTCAATACAAAACACAGTATGAGGCAATTAATGCACAGATGAAAAGGGATGGCACGTGGGGCTAAGGATAGGCAGAGGTGAAGAGATGGGTCTTGAGGCGGGACGAAGATGGTGAGGGACACGGAATTGCAGATCAGTTGGGGGAAGGAGTTCCAGAGCCTGGGGGCTGCCCTGCAGAAGGCTCTGTCCCCAAAACTGCGGAGGCTGGACTTGTGGATGGAGAGGGGACCAGCTGATATGGATCTGAGGGACCGTGAGGGTTGGTAGAGGGAGAGGAGGTCAGTGAGATATGGGGGGGGGGCCAGATGGTGGAGGGCTTTGTAGGTGAGGATCAGGATTTTGTAGGTGATCCGGTGGGAGATGGGAAGCCAGTGAAGTTGTTTGAGGACTGGAGTGATGTGATGCCAGGATTTGGTATGGGTGATGAGTCGGGCGGCTGCGTTCTGGACCAGTTCGAGTCGGTTGATGTAGGTGTAGCTGATGACAAGGAGAAGTGAGTTGCAATAGTCCAGTCGGGAGGAGATGGATGAGTTTTTCAGCAGCGGGCGGTGTGAGAGAGGGTCTGAGTTTGGCGATGTTGCGGAGATGAAAGAAGGAGGTTTTAATGACATGGGGGATGTGAGTCTCAAGGTAGAGGGTGGAATCAAAGATCACGCTAAGGTTTCGGGCCTGGGGAGACAGTGGTGCCGTCGATGGTGAGAGTGGGGTTATTGATTTTGCTGTGTGTGGCTTTGGTGCCTATGAGGAATTCTGTCTTATCGCTGTTGAGTTTGAGGAAATTATGTTGCATCCAGGAAGGGTTAACAAATCATTAATTGCAAGTACATAAAGGGTTAACAAAGGATCATTCATTGCAAACATGTTGCTGGCTAACAAATCATTTATTGCAAGCACATTAAGGGTTAATAAATCATCATTCATTGCAAGCACATCACTGGCTAACAAATGTTTATTTTTTATCGATGGGAAAAATCCTCAGGACCTGCTCAGCAGAGGAGGACTGTGAGTAAGATGGCCAAAAATCACAGCAATACAGGGTAGCATTTTTTGTAAAATCAATAAAAAGTACAGACAGGAAGTGGTCAAGATGATACTTTTAATTATATAGATATTATATATTATATATTGTATATATGCATAACAGCATGAATTATAATCTGATTTCCATACATGAATATATTAAGGTTATTCATGTGCTGCACCTGTTGATCAGAGCCTGGTTCTACTGTGGAATGTAATTAGGAATGTCATTTAGACAATAGACAATAGGTGTAGTAGTAGGCCATTCCGCCCTTTGAGCCAGCACCACCATTCAATGTGACCATGGCTGATCATCCTCAATCAGTACCCGATTCTTGCCTTCTCACCATATCCCCTAACTCCGCTATCTTTAAGAGCCCTATCTACCTCTCTCTTGAAAGTATCCAGACAACCGGCCTCCACCATCCTTTGAGGCAAAGAATTCTACAGATTCACAACTGTGAGAAAATGTGTTTCCTCATCTCCGTTCTGAATGGCTTACCCCTTATTCTTAAATTGTTGTCCCTAAATCGGGACTCATCCAACATCGGGAACATGTTTACTGCCTCTAGTGTGTCCAAACCCTTAATAATCTTATATGTTTCAATAAGATCTCCTCTCATCCTTCTAAACTCCAGAGTATAGACGCCCAGCCGCTACATTCTCTCAGCATATGGTAGTCCCGCCATCCCAGGAATTAACCTTGTAAACCTAGGATGCACTCCCTCAATAGCCTAAATTTAGCCTAACCTTATTCATACCTAATCCAATTTAAAGCATAAATATTGCATTCAAGTGTATTACAAGACTCGCTACACTATGCACCAGATTGCAAAATTTCAAGCTGAAAATGCAAAAGCTCCCTCGGGCTTGGTCGCTGTACTTCCTCACAATTTCTCACTTTCAACTCTCACCCATTGTTGGCAGCCCTGCCGATAGGGCAACAAGGAAAGGGAGTGGCGACCGAAAGAAGCAATTCCCATGATGTACATTCAGGAAGATGTCTCAACTGGGACAGAGAGCTGGCCTGATGGATTCCGGACCAAATTCAAAATGCTATTGATTTGAACAGTTCTCTCCGAGTGATATATCCAGTGTTCCTTTTCACTGATGCGTTGACTTAATATCATCATGAATGTGATGGGTGGAAAAATTGATTAATTCAGGGCTGATAATCAAGTTGAAAATTAGACACACCACACCGCTCTCTAAACAAAATAAGCTGCCCATTATATCCTTTGGTCTGACATTAAGCTGCTGATACATTGTTTTAGTTGACGCAGCCAGTGAAACACAAGATTTAGATGATTTTCCCTGTCAGCGAGGTGTTGTCTGCAGCTGGTCATGTCTTTAACCAAAGTCTCTCACCTTAAATCTACATCCTCTGGCTCTTGATTACCCTACTAGAGTAAAATACTATGTATGTAATCACCCAATCAATTCCCTCCATGATTTTATACACCTCCATGATATAGCCCCTCAACATTAGACTTTAGAGATACAGCGTGGAAACAAGGCCTTCGGCACGCTGAGCCCAATCCGACCAGCAATCCCCCCCCCCCCCCCCCGGTACTCTAACATGATGCTACACACAATTTTACTCACAAATGTTTCAGACTTTGTAATGTGTGAGGAAACCGGAGCTTCCGGAGAAATTCCATGTGATCCCATGTGGAAGAACGTGCAGCCTCCGTACAGGTAGCACTGGTAGTCAGCATCAAGCCCAGGTTTCTGGAACTGTAATGGGGCTGTCCCACTGTACGAGCTAATTCAAGAGTTCTCCCGAGTTTCCTCTGATTCGAACTCGGAGAATTACGGTAATAGCCGCTCGTAGGCTCTCGTGGACATTTTTCAATATGTTGAAAAATCTTCACGAGTGTTCCCGAGCTTACCGTGTTTCCCGAGTACCTGCCGTTAGCGTTACGAGCCGCTAAGAATTTGATTTTTTTTAACTCGGGAGAGCTCTTGAATTAGCTCGTACAGTGGGACAGCCCCATTAGGCAGAAACTTCCTCTGCGCCATTGTGTTGCCTGAGCTTCCTGCATTACATGGAATAAAGTCTCAGTCTGTCCAACCTCTCCCTGTTGCTCAGGTCCATGAATCAGGTGGGAAAGATGCTGGAGTCAATTATTAAATAGGTAATAATGGGGCATTTGGACAGCAGTAAAAGGATTAGTCCGTCAACATGGATTTATGAAAGGGAAATCATGCTTAACTGATCTTCTGGAATTTTTTGAGGATGTTTTTTAAATTGGATAGGCATATGGATGAGAAGGGAATGGAGGGTTATGGTATGAGTGCAGGCAGGTGGGACTAAGGGAAAATAATTGTTCGGCACGGACTTGTAGGGCCGAGATGGCCTGTTTCCTTGCTGTAATTGTTGTATGGTTATATGGTTATATGTGACAAGTAAAATGGATGAATGCCTTTGATAAGGTCTCACACTGGAAACTGGTGACTAAAATTAGAGCACATGGCATTGGAGGTAGGGTGTTGACATGAATAGAATTGGCAGGCGGAAAGCAAAGTGTAGGAGTGTAGAAGGTAGGTACGGGATACTGAGTTGGATGATCAGCCATGATCATATTGAATGGCGGTGCAGACTCGAAGGGCCGAATGGCCTACTCCTGCACCTAATTTCTATGTTTCTATGTTTCTATGAGTGAACGGGTCCTTTTCAGAATGGCAGGCAGTGGCGAATGGAGTGCTGCAAGGCTCGGTGTTAGGGTTGCAACTGTTCACCATATATATTAATGATTAGGAGAGGGAATTAGGAGCAACATTAGCAAGTTTGCAGATGAAACAAAGCTGGGTGGCAGTGTGAACTATGAAGAGGATGTTAGGAGGTTGCAGGGTGACCTGGACAGGTTGAGTGAGTGGGCAGATGGGTGGCAGATGCAGTATAATATAGATAAATGTGAGGTTCCACTTTGGCGGCAAAAATATGGGGGCAGATTATTATCTCAATGGGGTTAGGTTAGGTAAGGGGGAGGTGCAGGGAGACCTGGGTGTCCTTGTACACCAGTCACTGTAAGTTGGCGTGCAGGTACAGCAGGCAGTGAAGAAAGCTAATAGAATGTTGGCCTTCATAACACGAGGATTTCAGTATAGGAGTAAAGAGGTTCTTCTGCAGTTGTATAGGCTCTTGTCAGACCACATCTGGAGTATTGTGTACAGTTTTGGTCTCCTAATTTGAGGAAGGACATCCTTGTGATTGAGTCAGTGCAGCGGAGGTTCAAGAGATTGATCTCTGGGATGGCCGGACTAGGCTTGTATTCACTGAAATTTAGAAGGATGAGGGTGCTCTTATAGAAACATATAAAATTATAAAATGACTGGACAAGCTACATTCAGGAAAAATGTTCCCAATGTTGGGCGAGTCCAGAACCAGGGGCCACAGTCTTAGAATAAAGGGGAGGCCATTTAAACAAAAATGTTTTCACCCAGAGAGTTGTGAATTTGTGGAATTCCCTGCCACGGAGGGCAGTGGAGGCAAAATCACTGGATGGATTTAAGAGAGAGTTAGATAGAGCTCTATGTTTCTACGTTTCTATGATGTTTCAGACATGAAACGTCACCTATCCATATTCTCTAGGATGCTGCTGGACCATTAACAAAATTACCCCAGCACTTTGTCCCATTTATTTAATTAATTATAGCAGTTGAGACATTGTGTTACTTATGTAAAATCCATTGGTATGGCTGCAATTTGGGTACTCCGCACAGTTCTGGTCACCCTGCTTAGAAGAAGGAACAAAAAATGTATGAGCTGTTTATCTGGTCTGCAGGGTTTGAGCTGGGTATTATTTTCGGGATATAGAGAGTGGGTAGGGATGTATTATTGAAATTTGGAGAATTCTATTTTCATCTCTCTGGGGTGTAAGCTACCCAACAGAAATATGAGGTGTTGTTCCTCAGTTTGCATACGTTGCACAAGTGCAGCCAGAAAGCCAGGTGGTGAAGAATACTGTTGGTAAGTTTGGCTTCATCGGTCAAGGATTAAGCATTTGATCAGAAATGTTGTTGGTAAGACCAGCTATTGGATGTCATTATATTGGAAAGAGGGCAGACAAAAATCATGACAGATGGGCATGAATTTATATTGCGAGGCTGGGTAAACTGGGACATTTTAGCCTGAGCATCAGTGGTAATATTACAGTTGTATATAACATCATGAGGGGCGTGTATATGGTATCGATATTAGTATTAATTAATTATTGTCACGCTATTAGTGTTTCATGTTGTTAAACTGGTAAGAGTGCATATACGATTGACGAAGATGTTGCTCGTACCTGAGGGCCTGAGCTATAGGGAGAAGTTGGGCAGGCTACGACCTTATTGCTTGGAGCGCAGGAGGCTGAAGGGTAATCTTATGGAGGTGTATAAGATCATGAGAGGATTAGATAGTCTTTTACCCAGTGTAGGGGAATCAAGTACTAGAGGAAGACACAGAGTTCTGGAATAAAGGGCCTGTCCCACTTGGGCATCATTTGCACCTCATTTATGCGCCTTGTAGAAAATTGGTCGACGCATTGTGACGCATGGGGGGCACGTGGGTGACGCGCGCATAGCGCATGGTGAGGTGTGGAATCGCATGTAGTGGCACGCAGTATTGCGGGGCGCTCCAGGATTTCGTAGTGTACCAAAATCTTTGCGCGCCACCTGCGTGACGTACCGCTTACGCACGCTGACGCATTGGCTACGCATGCTGATGCATTGGTGTCATTGCATTGCATTGCATTGCACTGACATCCTGACCTCACACGTGTATCGCATGGTGACGTTACCGTGCGTCAACGTCTGTAAACATGCGATGCCATGCGCCACCCATACGCAGTCGGCCCGCCTTTTACGCGTCATGTAACCTCTAACCTCGTCACACACAGACCTCTTGCTGGGTTTCTTGCTAGCCTTTCTTGTTGTACTTCTGACTGGCTGATCTGTAAGTATGAGGGCTGCTGCTAACAGAAGTCTCTGTTGTTGCTCTAGCAATAAAATCTGTAGTTCTTCCATGATGGTCACAATGCAGAATAGGGAAGCAGGGTACTCTAATGATGTCACACGCACCAGACGGCAGTGCTGACACATGATGACGCATGATTTACGCGTGATCATTGTGCATCAGTCACTACTGGCCTGTCGCGTAAAAGACGCGCACATGACGGCAAAGTGGGACAGGCCCTTAACTCAGCAGGTCAGGCTGCATCTCTGGATAACATGGACAGGACTCTTCACACTGACTGTATGGGGGGGGGGGGGGGGGTGAAAGAGAGGAGGGGCAGGACAAAGCAGATGATTGGGCAGATGGGAGAGGTAAAGAGAGGTAAAGAGATAGGAGGTGTGAGACAAAAGAATTGAAGAATTGCAAATTGTGAAGCTAGAGTAAGGAATTTAGGTGGAAAGCACTGAAAGTTCAGAATTGTAATGGGAAGAGGAGAAAATCTGGATAGCAACCATAACATATCACAAGGCTTGGGGGACTAAGCGTAAATGTTTTTATTTTTCTAAAGGGCTGAGAATGCAGTTTTGCAGGCCAACAATGTTAAGAATTATCATAGAGGATATTTTGTCGTCTATACTTAGTGATTGTGGTCTATGGATCAGGAATTACAAGATCCTTTTGTAGATTGGGTGGATGCTGGGTCCTAACTACGGGAATTTGGAGAAGCAAATATGGTGAGGGCAAATCATGATCAATAATTATTTTTTCTGTGGTAACAGCCTTTTGCCATGGAGTGGATTCTTAGAACAGAGGGTACATGTTTAAAGTCAAGTGTGGGGGATGGGGATATAAAAAAGACATCAAGGGGTCGAAATATTGATTAAGCTACTTTAGGAAGCCATGGACGAGTGTCGAATATCAAGGTGCAGAAGACATTTTGACAGTTGCATGGATTGTATGGTTTAGAGGGATATGGGTCAAACGCAGCCAAATGAGAGGGTTAGATTGATAAAGTGCAGGGGCATGAACGAGTTGGGTTGAAGAGCCTGTTTCCATGCTGTGTAACTCTATAGGGCCTATCCCATTTAGGCGATTTTTCAGGCAGCTAGGCTGTCACCATGGTCGCCGGGGTGTCGCCTGTAAGATCATGAGTAGTGTCCTCAGTCACACAAAGAGTCGTAGCGTTTTTCAGGTCACCGCTGGATTTTGAAATGTTCAACAATTTTCAGTGACAGTCGCCGAAAAAATTGCCTAAGGGGGATAGGCTCTTTCGGTGTCTTTGATAATTTGCCAATGATAGGCAACAATTGACTACTGTTTACGACTTTACTATTTTAACGATCATATTTAGTGCGTATTGGAACCCACTCTTGAACTCCTGTCTGAACCTCCTCTGTGTCACCCCATAGATACACGTGTTGATGCAGCAACTCAGTAGCAGCAACATGTTGCCACTTTCCTGGAGAACGGCGGCGGATGCAAATTTACCGTTTGTAAATTGGACATAGAAGATATTTACAACATAGGTTGCCCACAACAAGATAGAACTTCCTGAGATAGCAAATAGTAAAATGATGGACATCTTCCGACTCTCCATTTCTGGGTCTTTTTGATTCTCTCCTTTGCCACGGACCTGCAATCTCTCGCGAACTCTGTTTGAAGCCAGAATGTGTCGAAGTCAGAACATTTAGCAACAACATCAGAAGAAAGGGGACACATGGGTTTAACATACGGCCAATCCAAGCAAATGCTATCCATGAAGAATTGGAATAAAAGCTTAACTTAATATTACAGAACCATGGAACATCATTAACGATATATAAAGGCTCGTGTACAAAGTACCAGGGAATGTTTCTCACAGAACTCACAATACAAACCGTGAAGATAACAATCGCCCCCATTTTCTCAGTGCAGTAGCTTGTTTTCAGCCTCTGGCAGCAGATGGCTACAAACCGGTTGAAGGTGAACGTAACTGTCAGCCAGACTGAGATGTCCCTGAGAGCAAAGATAAGAGTTATTCTGAAGCTACAGGATGGAGTGGTGTAGAGAAAGAATGCAGGGAAATAAATGATACTAATCCTGTTTAGTATTACTGCTGTGACAAGGACAAGTGTATCTGCCATCGCCATGCTCATCAGGTACCAAGTGATACATCTCGACAGTCCGCATCTTCCCCGAGCCAGGATCACCATTGTCACCAAGTTACCTCATTTAAAAATAAACAAACAAGGAATAAATTCAATAGACAATAGACAATAGGTGCAGGAGTAGGCCATTCGACCCTTCGAGCCATTCACTGTGATCATGGCTGATCATCCACATTCATTACCTCGTTCCTGCCTTCTCACCATATCCCCTGACTCCCCTATCTTTAAGAGATTAATCTAACTCTCTCTTGATAGGATCCAGAGAATTGGCCTCTACTGTCTTCTGAGGCAGAGAATTCCGCAGGTTCACAACTCTCTGGGCGAAAAAGCTTTTCCTCACCTCCGTTCTATAGGCCTACCCCTTATTCTTAAACTGCAACCCCTAGTTCTGGACTCCCGTAACATCAGGAGCATGTTTCCTGCCTCTAGCGTGTCCAATCCCTTAATAATCTTATGTTTCAATTGGAACCCCTCTCATCCTAAATTCCAGAGTATACAAGCCCAGTTGCTCCATTCTTTCAACATATGACTGTCCTGCCATCCCAGGAATTAACCTTGTGAACCTACGCTGCACCCCCTCAATAGCAAGAATGTCCTTCTCAAATCTGGAGACCAAAACTGCACACAATTCTCCAGGTGTGGTCTCACTATGGCCCTGTACAACTGCAGAAGGACCTCTTTGCTCCTCCACTCAACTCCTCTTGTTATGAAGGTCAACGTGCCATTAGCTTTCTTCACTGTGTGCAGTACTTGCATGCTTAATTTCGGTGACTGATGAACAAGAACACCCAGATCTCATGTACTTCCCCTTTTCCTAATATGACACCATTCAGATGCCTTCCTGTTCTTGCCAGCAAAGTGGATAACCTTACATTTATCCATATTAAACAGCATCTGCCATGCATCAGCCCAATCACCCAAGCTGTCCAAGTCACCCTGCATCCTCATAGCATCCTCCTCACAGTACACACTGCCACCCAGCTTTGTGTCATCTGCAAATTTGCTAATGTTACCTTTAATGAAGCCTGCAAATATTGTTATCATCGCATAGAATGACCCACTTAGGAATCACTGATCCCAATCAGTAGGAACAGTTCTAACATGTAAATTCTGCAATAATCATACTCTGTCAATAATGTTGAAAAGATGCCTCCTTTGGGAACAGAATCGATGCATTCAGTCATAACGTATAAAGAGAGCAAAGAAGCAGTTCAAATAGGTCTACGCTATTGATCATTAGTACCAGACTCTTACCTGGAACCCCCAACACTGCCAGAACGAGATAATAAATTCCATACACTTGGCCGTTCACTTGTCTGTGCATTTTCTTTCACAATGTAGACGTGTTCTTGATCTGCAACCAACATCCTGACAGTGCTGAATGTTCAAATATATAATTGTTCAAAGTCCCGGGAGAGACAATTAGATTGCATCATCCATGAAACAAACTGATTGGATGACATCACCATTTATGTCAGTTACACTAATTAAAAGGAAGAAATTAAATCACCTGCTGTCTGTGTGTTTATCTTTGTCTGTAGTATTACATAGAATACAATAGAAGACTAAGGCACAGGAGCGGCCCCTTTGACCCTCGATGACCTTGAAAAAGTAGAGATGGTCAAAAACCTCAAATTGATGGTCGAAAACAATAACTTCAAATTCCTAAGTGTCAACATCACCAACAACTTTTCCTGGACCAACCATGTTGAAGAAATGAGCAAGAAGGGACACCGACACCTCTACTTCCTCAGAGGGCTAAGGAAGTTTGGAATGTCTCTCAACAATTTCTACAGATGCACCATAGAAAGCATTTTATCAGGATGTATCACAGCTTGGTGTGGGAACAGCTCCATCCAGGACCGCAAGAAATTGCAATGAATTGTGGATGCAGCCCAGGCCATCACAGAGGGATCTAGGAGTGCAGGTGCATGGTGTACTAATCTCTCAAGGTCCCACATAAGAGATTAGTATACAAACTTAAAGCACACGGCATTGGGGGTTCAGTATTGATGTGGATAGAGAACTGGCTGGCAAACAGGAAGCAAAGAGTAGGAGTAAATGGGTCCTTTTCACAATGGCAGGCAGTGACTAGTGAGGTACCGCAAGGCTCAGTGCTGGGACCCCAGCTATTTACAATATATATTAATGATCTGGATGAGGGAATTGAAGGCAATATCTCCAAGTTTGCGGATGACACTAAGCTGGGGGGCAGTGTTAGCTGTGAGGAGGATGCTAGGAGACTGCAAGGTGACTTGGATAGGCTGGGTGAGTGGGCAAATGTTTGGCAGATGCAGTATAATGTGGATAAATGTGAGGTTATCCATTTTGGTGGCAAAAACGGGAAAGCAGACTATTATCTAAATGGTACCCGATTGGGAAAGGGGGAGATGCAGCGAGACCTGGGTGTCATGGTACATCAGTCATTGAAGGTAGGCATGCAGGTGCAGCAGGCAGTAAAGAAAGCGAATGGTATGTTAGCTTTCATTGCAAAAGGATTTGAGTATAGGAGCAGGGAGGTTCTACTGCAGTTGTACAGGGTCTTGGTGGGACCACAACTGGAGTATTGCGTACAGTTTTGGTCTCCAAATCTGAGGAAGGACATTATTGCCATAGAGGGAGTGCCGAGACGGTTCACCAGACTGATTCCTGGGATGTCAGGACTGTCTTATGAAGAAAGACTGGATAGACTTGGTTTATACTCTCTAGAATTTAGGAGATTGAGAGGGGATCTTATAGAAACTTACAAAATTCTTAAGGGGTTGGACAGGCTAGATGCAGGAAGATTGTTCCCGATGTTAGGGAAGTCCAGGACAAGGGGTCACAGCTTAAGGATAAGGGGGAAATCCTTTAAAACCGAGATGAGAAGAACTTTTTTCACACAGAGAGTGGTGAATCTCTGGAACTCTCTGCCACAGAGGGTAGTTGAGGCCAGTTCATTGGCTATATTTAAGAGGGAGTTAGATGTGGCCTTTGTGGCTAAGGGGACCAGGGGGTATGGAGAGAAGGCAGGTACGGGATACTGAGTTGGATGATCAGCCATGATCATATTGAATGGCGGTGCAGGCTCGAAGGGCCGAATGGCCTACTCCTGCACCTAATTTCTATGTTTCTATGTTCCTTGAAGGTGGAGTCGCAGCTAGATAGGCTGGTCAAAAAGGCTTTTGGCACATTGGCTTTCATCTGTCAGAGTATTGGTTATAAAAGTTGGGAAATCATGTTGATGAGGCCACATTTAGAGTATTGTGTTTAGTTCTGGGCACCATGTTATAGGAAAGATGTTATCAAGTTGGAAAGGGTACAGAGAAGATTTACGAGCATGTTGCCAGGAATTGGGTCTGAGTTATAGCGCTAGGTTGAATAGGCTGGGACTCTATTCCTTTGAGCGCAGGACGATGAGGGTGATCTTTTAGTGGTGTATGTTGTATGACTCTATGACTCTAAGACATGATAACTCAAGTCCACTTGCTCCTGTCCAGAGAAGCAGGTGGCTTTCTCCCTCTCACTAGCATTATTTAACACACTGTGGAACATCAGGCCACATTTTTGTTTAAATCTGGTGAAGGCATTTATTAAGGTCAAAAGGTCATAAGGAATATGAGTAGATTTAATCCATTCGACCCATCAAGTATACTCTGCCATTCAAACATGGCTGATCTATCTCGCCCTCGTCACCCCATTCTCATACCCAAAACCTCTGGCACCTGTAATAATCTATCTATCTCTGCCATAAAAATATCCACTGACTTGGCTTCCACAGCCTTCTGTGCCATATAATTCCAGATTCTCTACAATATAACCACATAACCATATAACCATATAACAATTACAGCACGGAAACAGGCCATCTCGACCCTTCTAGTCCGTGCCGAACACGTATTCTCCCCTAGTCCCATATACCTGCGCTCAGACCATAACCCTCCATTCCTTTCTCGTCCATATAACTATCCAATTTATTTTTAAATGATAAAAACGAACCTGCCTCCACCACATTCACTGGAAGCTCATTCCACACAGCTACCACTCTCTGAGTAAAGAAGTTCCCCCTCATGTTACCCCTAAACTTCAGTCCCTTAATTCTCATGTCATGTCCCCTTGTTTGAATCTTCCCTACTCTCAGTGGGAAAAGCTTTTCCACGTCAACTCTGTCTATCCCTCTCATCATTTTAGAAACCTCTATCAAGTCCCCCCTTAACCTTCTGCGCTCCAAAGAATAAAGCCCTAACTTGTTCAACCTTTCTCTGTAACAGCCCTAACTTGTTCAACCTTTCTCTGTAACGCCTCTAAGTTAGCCTTTCTCCAATCAAAAATCTCAACGCTAGGTCCAGTTCTGACCCTCTCCATAATTTTATTGAATCTAATGGTATTGTGATCACTGGTCCCGAACTGTTCCCCAACGCATACCTCTGCCACCTGACCCATCTCATCTCCTAACAGGAGGTCCAGCACCACCGCTTCTCTAGTAGGTACTTCTATGTATTGCTGCAAAAAACTATCCTGCACACAGTTTACAAACTCCAACCCATCCAGCCCATTTACAGAATGTGTTTCCCAGTCTATCTGTGGAAAATTGATATCTCCCACAATCACTACCTTGTGCTTACTACTAATATCTGCAATCTCCTTACATATTTGCTCTTCCAATTCTCGCTCCCCATTTGTCGGTCTATAATACACCCCTATAAGTGTTGCTACCCCTTTCCCATTTTTCAGTTCCACCCAAATAGCCTCTCTAGATGAGCCCTCTAATCTATCCTGCCAAAGCTCTGCTGTAATATCTTTCCTGATAAGCAATGCAACACCTCCACCTCTTGCCCCTCCAATTCTATCACACCTGAAGCAACGAAATCCTGGAATATTTAGTTTCAAATCACAGCCCTCCTGCAACCATGTTTCACTGATCGCCACAACATCATACTTCCAGCTGTCAATCCAGGCTCTAAGTTCATCCACCTTTCTTTCAATGCTCCTAGCATTAAAATATACACATTTAAGAAACCCACCCTCTCTTATTCTCTGTTAATTGTCTTTTTCTTCTCTCCCCTACATTTTGGGTCAGAGTGCTACCATTCTCTGCCCCCTGCCTCACACACTGACTGCTAGCTTTCCCAATTTCAGTCCCTCCCCCCAACCATACTAGTCTCCCCAGTAGCCTTTGCAAATCTCCCCGTCAGGATATTGGTCCCCCTCGAGTTCAAGTGCAACCCATCCTTTCTGTACAGGTCGCACCTTCCCCAAAAGAGGTCCAAATGATCCAGACACTTGAATCCATACCAACTGCACCAGTTCCTCATCCACTCATTTATCCTCCACCTCACTCCATTCCTACTCTCACTGTCGAGTGGCACAGGCAGTAATCCTGAGATTGTTACCTTTGCAGTCCTTCTCCTTAACTCTCTACCTAACTCCCTAAATTCTTCTTTCAGGACCTCTTCTCTTTTTTTACCTATGTCATTGGTACCTATATGTACCACGACCTCAGGCTCCTCTCCCTCCCATTTCAGGATTTCTTTGCCCCGTTCAGACACATCCCTGACCCTGGCACCAGGGAGGCAAACTACCATCCGGGTCTCCTGTCTGCACCCACAGAATCGCCTATCTGATCCCCTGACTATAGAGTCCCCTATTACAATTGCCCTCCCCTTCTTTTCCTTACCCTTCTGAGCAACAGGACCCGTCTTTGTGCCAGAGCCTACCCCAGGTAGGCTGTCTCCACCACCCTTACTCAAACATGAGTACTTATTTTCAAGGTGTACAGCCACCGGGGTACTCACCAGTCCCTGCCTCTGCCCGTTGCCCTTCCTAACTGTGACCCAGTTTTCTGTCTCCCGTGGTCTTGTAGTGACCACCTCCCTGTAACTCCTTTCTATGACCTCCTCGCTCTCCATGAGCAGACAGAGGTCATCGAGTTGCTGTTCCAGGTTCCTGACACGGTCCCTTAGGAGCCACATCTCGACGCACCTGGCACAGATGTGGATGTCTGGAGGTCACTCAGACTCCATGACCTCCCACATCTGACATCCAGAGCAGTAAACTGTCCTGGCCCTCATTCTCCCCCTTATCCGAATACATTAAAGCCTTACCTGGGATACAAGCCAATCAGCTGCTTCCTCTAGTCCGTTTGACCAATCAGAGGCTTCCACCAGCCCCCTTAATTTGAAGTGTGATCTGCGAATGGAACGTTGCAGATTTTGGCTCCTCCCTCTGTAACAGCTCCTGGGCCTCTGTTGAAACGAGCCCCTTGATGGGTTTTACACTCACCGCACGGACGTCACTCCTCCCTCTGTAACGGCTCCTGGGCTTAAACTCCCAGAATCCTTAACCTCTGACTAAAGAACTTTCTCCTCATCTCCTTCCTAAACAAATGTTCTTTAATCCTGAGGCTATGACCTCCAGTCCTAGACTCTCCCACTAATGGAAACATCCTCTCCACATCCACTCTATCCAAGCCTTTCAATGAGGTTCCCCAGGCCCAGTACCGACAAAGGCTCATTGTATTATTGTAGCTACTCCCCAGTCCATTACAGCCGCTAGAATGGGCATGTTCATTGCAGCCATATCTGTTCTGATGCATACAGAGTTGTTGTTCCAGTTGTGCATGACACATAAATAACAGAATCAATTGGCTATAAAAATTTAAGTCTGCAGTGTGGTTACTCACCCATTTTAACTGGTATCTAGCAACAAAATGTGTTTTTTTGTTGAACAGTTGAGTCCTCTGAGCTGGTTAAAGCATAATTAGCATGTGATTCCTAATGTTCATGTGCATAAGTCACAGGACCAGAATTAGGCCCATCGAGTCTACCACCATTCAATCATGGCTGATTTATCTTCCACATTCAACCCCATTCTTCTTCCTCCTCCCCATAACTTTTGACATCCTTACACACCGAGTATCTGTCAATCTCCACTTAAAAATATCCAATGACTTGGCCCCAACTGCTGTCCGTGGCGATGAATCCCACAGATACTAATCCATGCCGACCAACATGCCCCATCTACACTCGTCCCACCTGCCACATTTAGCCCACTTCCCTCTAAACCTTTCCTATCCATGAGGTTCTGCTTCACGTGTTCATTGTTGCACTCAAATACATTTAAAATCCAAGTCTTGGACCCATTCTTCTGCTCCTCAACTAAAGATAACATTGAGTCACATTAGGGTGTTTGCTACATGAGACATCTTCATGATGAATATTGACTCATTGGGGCGACCCGGTGCCGCAACAGTAAATTGATGCCTCACAGTGCCAGAGATCTGGGTTCGACCCTGTTGTCTGCACGGTGTGTGGACGTGGATTTTCCCTGGGTGCTCCGGGTTCCTCCCACACTCCAAAGATAGACAATAGAAAACAGGTGCAGGAGTAGGCCATTCGGCCCTTAAAGATGTGAGGGTTTGTTGGTTAATTGGCTTTTATATATTGTCCGAACTGTGTAGGATAGGGTAAAGTGATCTAAACTAGAATCATAACCACTGCCACCATTTTATACTTCATGTAGTCTTGAGGCCTATGTTTAAGGTGAATAATGATATATTAAAGGTATTAAAGGAAAGGTGTCAACAAAATAGAGAGAATACAGAAATTTACTAGAATGTTGCCTGGGTTTCAGCAACTAAGTTACAGAGAAAGGTTGAACAAGTTAGGTCTTTATTCTTTAGAGCGCAGAAGGTTAAGGGGGGACTTAATAGAGGTCTTTAAAATGATGAGAGGGATAGACAGAGTTGACGTGGCAAACCAACTCCTTGGATAATCGTCAGCTGACCAACGGCCTGAATGAGTTCTACTGCAGGTTTAATAGACAGAAACGTAACCCTGGTAGCCCCCCCCTCCCTCCCTCCCTCCCTCCCTCCCTCCCCCACCCACTCCTCCCCAATTACCACTTTACTCCAACTTATAGCCTGACTCCAGTCTGTAAAGACTGGACCCTTCACAACCCACTCCTAGCCTCACATCAATGATAGGAAGGTTTCTGGATTCAATTATAAAAGATGAAATAGCAGCATATTTGGATAGCATTAAGAGGATCAGTCTGAGTCAGCATGGAATTACAAATGGCAAATCATGCTTGACTAATCTTCTGGAAATTTTTGAAGAACTTATGCCCCTGTCCCACTTAGGAAACCTGAACGGAAACCTCTGGAGACTTTGCGCGCCACCCAAGGTTTCCATGAGATTCCCCGAGGTTTCGGTCACTCTCCATGAGTCACCAGAGATTTTGGTCACTTGCCTGGAAAGCCTCGACCGAAGCGTGAGCTGCATCTACTAATCAAAGATCCTATAGGATCTTTGTTGCCGGCCGCATACACACACACACACAAACACACACACACACAAACACACACAAACACATCGCAAAGGTGAGGGCTAGGGACAGGGGAGGAGCGCTGTCTGCACGATGAAGTCGAAGATAAACGGCTGCCACAGAGAGCGTGGGAGAAAGAGAAGGGGAAAGAAGGGGAGAGAAGGACAGAGAAAGGGAGAGAGAAGGGGAGAGAAGGGGAAAGGGAGAGAAGGGGGAGAAGGGGAGAGAACGGGGGGGAAGAAGGAGTGGAGACAGTTTTAAAAAGTTTAATAAAGTTAGCGGGCATTTTACCTTCCGGCTGATCTTCTAGGTCCTGAAAACCAAAGATCCGACAGGATCCGGCAGGATCTTTGCTGAAAACTCTAATGAGCCAATCAAAATGGCCGGTCAGTGAAGGAGATTGCCTTCAACTGCCTGTAAGTAAATAGCAACCCCACTACACTGGCTTAGACAAAGCGGCAACCTATTTTTAGTCGAGGCCATTTTTTTTTTTTTTTAAATAATCGCAGGAACATGGAAGAAGCCGCGACTGCGCGGAAACCACTTTCCACCAATAGGGCGAGTGACTGGAACCTCCGGGATCCTCACGGAAACCTTGGGTGGGGCGCAAGATCTCCAGAGGTTTCCGTTCAGATTTCCTCAGTGGGACAGGAGCATAACCAGAAAAATGGACAAGGGAGAGCCAGTGGATGTAGTGTACCTGGACTTTCAGAAAGCCTTTGATAGGTCCCACATAGGAGATTAGTGGGCAAAATTAGAGCACATGGTATTGGGGGTACGGTACTGAAATGGATGGAAAATTAGTTGGCAGACAGCAAACAAAGAGTAGGGATTAATGGATCTCTTTCAGAATTGCAGGCAGTGACTAGTGGGGTAACACAAGGCTCGATGCTGGGACTGCAGCTATTTACAATATACATTAATGATTTAGATGAAAGGATTAAGAGTAACATTAGCAAATTTGCAGATGAGACAAAGCTGGGTGGCAGTGTGAACTGTGAGGAGGATGCTATGAGACTTGAACACGTTGGGTGAGTGGGCAGATGCATGGCAGATGCAGTTTAATGAACCTAAATGTGAGGTTATGCACTTTGGTTGCAAGAACAGGAAGGCAGATCATTATCTGAATGGTGTCATTTTGGGAAAAGGGAAGTACAATGGGATCTGGGGGTCTTTGTTCATCAGTCATTGAAAGAAAGCATGCAGGTACAGCACACAGTGAAGAAAGCTAATGGCATGTAGGCCTTCATAACAAGAGGGTTGAGTTTAGGAGCAAAGGGGTCCTTCTACAGTTGTACAGGATCCTAGTGAGACCACACCTGGAGCATTGTGTGCAGTTTTGGCCTCCAGACTTGAAAAGGACATTCTTGCTATTGAGGGAGTGCAGCGTAGGTTCACAAGGTTAATTCCCGGGATGGCGGGACTGTCATATGTTGAAAGAATGGAGTGACTGGGCTTGTACACACTGGAATTTAGAAGGATGAGAGGGCATCTTATTGAAACATGTAAGATTATTAAGGGATTGGACATGCTGGAGGCAGTAAACATGTTCCTGATGATGAGGGTGTCCAGAATCAGGGGCCACAGTTTAAGAATAAGGGGTAGGCCATATAGAACTGCGATGAGGATTTTTTTTTATACCCAGATAGTTTCTCTGGATGTTTTCAAGAGAGAGTTAGATAGAGCTCTTAAAGTTAGCGCAGTCAAGGGATATGGGGAGAGGGCAGGAACTGATGGTGGATGATCAGCCGTGATCATAGTGCTGGCTCGAAGGGCTGAATGGCCTACTCCTGCACCTATTATCTATTGTGCCCAATTACCACTTCACACCCACTTACAACCTGACTCCAGACAGCAAAGACTGGGCTCTCGTCCACTACTCACCCCCTCCTTGCAGCCCAACATCAGTCTGGCCACTTCTCCATCGTTAACAATAGCAATTGAGGAAGTGGAAAAGCAATTCAGGAGATAGAAAAGCCAGAAATCTCCAGGATCAGACAATGTTTCCCCCTCTAAACTCAAGCTCCGTGCCAAACAACTGACACCAGTCTACACAGACATTTTCAATTGATCCCTGCAAACCTGCACTTTCCCAGCCTTCTTCAAAATCTCCACTATTAATCCTGTACCCAAAAAGCTAAGGATTACTGGTCTTAATGACTACACAACTGTCACACTGACCTCTGCAATCATGAAGACCCTTGAAAGACGTGCTGGTCCACCTGAAACATATCACAAACCCCCTGCTTGACCCTCTGCAGTTTGCATACCGGGCAAATAGATCAGTGGATGACGCAGTCAGCCTAGGCCTGCACTTCATCCACCAGCACCTAGACGGCTAAGGGAACTATACAAAATATTTTGTTTGTGGATTTTAGCTCTGCATTCAACAGCATTATGCGAGAGCTCCTACACTCCAAACTCTCCAAGTTGACTGTGCCTGAACCCCTCTGTCAGTGGATCACCAACTTCCTGACAGACTGGAAGCAGCATGTGAGGGTGGGAAAGCACATCTCAGACCTGCTGACTCTCAGCATAGGAGCACCGCAAGGCTGCATACTCTCCCATCTCCTCTACTCACTCTACACCAACAACTGCACCTATATAACCATATAACCATATAACAATTACAGCACGGAAACAGGCCATCTCGACCCTTCTAGTCCATGCCGAACACATATTCCCCCCTAGTCCCATATACCTGCGCTCAGACCATAACCTTCCATTTCCTTCCCGTCCATATAACTATCCAATTTATTTTTAAATGATAAAAACGAACCTGCCTCCACCACCTTCACTGGAAGCTCATTCCACACAGCCACCACTATCGAGCTTCTTAAGTTTGCAGTCGACATAACCCTGATTGGACTGATCCAGGATGGCGAGGAATCTGCCTGCAGACAGGAAGTGTCACAGCTAGCGTCCTGGTGCCATCGCAACAACCTGCAGCTCAATGCTCTTAAGACAGTGGAATTGATTGTATACTTTTGGAGAGCTCCCCCTGCCCTCCCCCCACTCACCATCAATAACACCACAGTCACATCTATGAAGTCTTTTAATTTCCTTGGAACCACCACTTCCAGGGGCCTTTTATTGGGAGATCCTAATCGACTCCACAGTCAAAAAGGCCCAACAGAGGATGTACTTCCTGCATCAGCTGAGGAAACACAATCTGCCACAGGCAATGATGATCCAAATGTATACTGCCATCATAGAGTCTGTCCACACCTTCTCCATCATGGTCTGGTTTGGCTCAGCCACAAAGCACGACATCCGGAGACTGCAGCGCATCGTTTGATCAACTGAGAAGGCTGTTGGCTGCAACCCTCTCCCCATCGATGAACTGTACACTGCAAGGCCCAGGAAGTGAGCGGGTAAGATCATCTCTCACCCCTCTCATCCTGGTCACAAACTCTTTGAATCACTTCCCTCTGGAAGGAAGGAATCCCCAAGCTGCAACAGCCAGATATAAAAAACAGCTTTATTCCACGAACAGGATTAGAGATTTGTGAATTGTGAAGCTACACAACGGAATGAAGGGGGAAGGGAAGGGTAGGTGCAAAGCCAGTCTGGAATCTGAGATGGGGAGGGGTAGAAGCAAACCCAGTAGGGCTCTGAGAGGTTGAATGTAAGGGGAAAGTATATTTCTTTAACAGCATTGATGTGCAGAGGGATCTTGGAGTCTAAGTTCATAGCTCTCTGAATGTGACAGCAAAGTAGATAGGGTGGTAAAGAAGGCATATTATATGCTTGCCTTCACTGGTAGGGGGCATTGAATATAAGAGGAAGTCATGATGCAGCTCTATAGGGCTTTGGTTAGGTCACATTTGGAGTATTGTGTGCAGATACGTTCTCCCCATTACAGAAAAGATATGGAAGCTTTGGAGAGGGTGCAGGGGACATTTACCACAATGCTGCCTGAATCAGAGAGTTTCAGCTACAGGGGGGAGGTTGGATAGATTTGGATTGTTTTCTCTGGAATGTCAGGTTTTGGGGAATCTTGATTGAAGTATGTTAAATTATGTGAACCAGAGATAGGACAGACAGTCAGAACCTTTTTCCCAGGGTGGAAATGTCCAACACTAGTGGGCACAGGTATATTGTGAGAGGGGGAAGGTTAATGGGGATGTGCGGGGAAAATTGTTTTACACAGATAGTAGTGTCGGCATGTAATGCATCATCAGGTGTGGTGGTGCAGATTCAATTGCTACATTTTAAGAGGCATTTAGATAACCACATGGAAGTTCAGGGAATAGAGTGATATGGATCACATGCAGGCAAAGGAGGTCAGCTCAACTCATTATTATGTTCAGTGCAAACATTGTGGGTTGAAGGGTCCTTCCTGTGCTGTATTTATTCTACAGACAAAATGTAATACTACAGACTAAAATAAACACACAGACAGCAGATGATTTAATTTCTTCCTTTTAATGAGTAGAACTGACATAAATGGTGATGTCATCCAATCAGTTTGCTTCATGGATGATGCAATCTAATTGTCTCTCCCGGGGCTTTGAACAATTATATATTTGAACATTCAGCACTGTCAGGAGGTTGGTTGCAGATGAAGATCACGTCTACATCGTGAAATAAAATGCACGGACAAGTGAACGGCCAAGTGTATGGAATTTATTATCTTGTTCTGGCCATGTTGGGGGTTCCAGGTAAGAGTCTGGTACTAATGATCAACAGTGTGGACCAATTTCAAATATTTTGTTGCTCTCTATACGTTATGACTGAATACATCGATTCTGATCCCAGAGGAGGCGTCATTTCAACATTATTGAAGCAGAGTGTGATTATTGCAGAATTTACATGTTAGAACTTTTCCCACTGATTGGGAGCAATGAATCCATATGTAACCATATAACCATATAACCATATAACAATTACAGCACGGAAACAGGCCATCTCAACCCTTCTAGTCCGTGCCGAACACATAATCTCCCCTAGTCCCATATACCTGCGCTCAGGCCATAACCCTCCATTCCCTTCCCATCCATATAACTATCCAATTTATTTTTAATTGTAGGTAATTCTATACGATGATAACAATATTTGCAGGCATGTCTTTGATTATGTTGTTGGCTATTCCATGGCAATAAAAAGTGCCGTTGGACTAAATGTTGGGGAATTTGATCGGTGTGTTGAACTGGGAATTCAATAGCATTCTGCAATGCCCAGAGTTCCCTCATTTCAGGTGCCATCTTGCATACTTCAAGACTGCTTTTTTGAATGTTGGAGTCTTAACTTGGCCATAAAGGCCCGTTGTCCTGGTGGTGGCACTGGGTGAGAGGTGCAGGGGTCAATTCTGGCTCGTTTATCAGTTTAGTTTATTGTCACGTGTACCGAGGTAAAAATGAAAAGCTTTTTGTTGCCTGCTCTCCAGTCAGCAGAATGACAATACATGATTACAATCAATCCATTTACAGTGTATAGATAGGTACACAATAAGGGAATATGTTTCAAGGTAAAGCCAGCAAAGTCCGATCAAGGATAGTCCGAAGGTCAACAAAGAGATAGATAGTTCAGCACTAAAACAGCTGGGAAGAACCTGTCCCTGAATCTGGTGGCTTCACACTCTATATATATGTTGCATGTTAGGAGAGGGAAGAAGATGGAGTCGCTAGGGTGCAACTCATCCTTGATTATGCTGATGCCCCTGACGAGGCAGCGTGAGGTACAAATGAAGTCAACAGAAAGAAGGTTGGTTTGTGTGATGGTCTGGGCTGCGTTCACAATTCTCTGCAATTTATTGCGGTCTTGGATGGAGCTGTTCCCAAACCAAGCAGTGATGCATCCTGATGGGAGGCCATTTAGAACGAAGATGAGGAAAATCTTTTTCACCCAGAGACTTGTGAATCTGTGGAATTCTCTGCCTCAGAAGGCAGTGGTCTGAAAGAAGGGGATGAATATTCTGCAGGACCTCCAGAGTTGTTATCTCCAGTTTGCTTCCAGTTCCTCGTGCTGGCGAGAGCAGGAACAGGAAGATACAGGACCAGAATGTGTGGCTGGGGAACTGGTGCAGGGGACAGGGATTTAGATTATTAGATTACTGTGACTTGTTTTGGAGTAAGGGGGAACTATACAAAAGGGACAGATTACATCTTAACAGGTGGGAGACCAGCATTCTGGCAGGCAGGTTTCCCACTGCTACACGGGTGGTTTTAAACTAAATAAGGGGGGGGGGGGGGGGGGGGGTTCGGGTGTCAACTGGGATAGTCGAGGATGGAGTTAAAGGGAAAGAGAGCAAAGGGATGGTTAATGACCCCAGAATTAACGGGAAAGAAAGCTTACAAAGGAATAGGAGAGTATGGCCAAGTGTAATAGGGATCGATGTTGGGGAAGTCTTTTGGGGAAGGTGGGACCTGTACAGAAAGGATGAGTTGCACTTGAACCCGAGGGGGACCAATATCCTGGCGGGGAAATATGCAAAGGCTACTGGGGAGACTTTAAACTAGAATGGTTGGGGCGAGGGACTCAAAAAGAGAAAGCTAGTAGACAGAATGGCAGGCAGGAAGCAGAAAAGGGAAGCACTCAGACACAAGAGGAGAAAGAAGAAAAAGGAAATAAACAGGTGGGGGGTTTCTTAAATGTGCATATTTTAATGCTAGGAGCATTGTAAGAAAGGTGGATGAGCTTAGAGTCTGGATAGACACCTGGAAGTATGATGTTGTGGTGATCAGTGAAACATGGTTGCAGGAGGGGTGTGATTGGAAACTAAATATTCCAGGATTTCGTAGCTTCCGGTGTGATAGAATTGGAGGGGCAAGAGGTGGAGGTGTTGCATTGCTAGTCAGGGAAGATATTACAGCAGTGCTTTGGCAGGATAGATTGGAGGGCTCATCGAGGGAGGCTACTTGCGTGGAACTGAGAAGTGGGAAAGGTGTAGCAACACTTATAGGGGTGTATGATAGACCGCCAAATGGGGATCGAGAATTGGAAGAGCAAATATGTAAGGAGATAGCAGATATTAGTAGTAAACACAAGATAGTGATTGTGGAAGATTTCAACTTTCCACACATAGACTGGGAAACACATTCTGTAAATGGGCTGGATGGTTTGGAGTTAGTAAAATGTGTGCAGAATAGTTTTTTGCAGCAATACATAGAGGTACCTACTAGAGGAGGGGCAGTGCTGGACCTCCTGTTAGGAAATGAGACGGGACAGGTGGCGGAGGTATGCGTTGGGGAGCACTTGGGGTCCAGTGATCATAATACCATTAGTTTCAATATAATTATGAATGAATCTCTTTATTGTCATTGCACATGGTACAACAAAATTTAAAAGTCAATCCCATGGTGCGATTCACAAGAACAATTTTAAATATATAAGATAAGGTAAAAATACATACATATAAAAAAAATTAAAAAATTACAGATAAATAACAATAGCAGCTGAGGTAGAGCCATTCAGTTGAATATGAGTGTTATTTCTTATTTTGCATTATTAAATTCACGTATGGCTATGGGGTAGAAGCTGTCTCTGAGTCTGTTTTGTGCAAGTTTTGAAAGACCTGTACCGTCTGCCAGAGGGCAGCAGGTGGAACAGGTTGTGTCCAGGGTGGGAAGGGTCCTTCAGGATGTTGGCTGTCCTGCCAAGGCAGCGATAGCTGAAGATGTCCTTCAGGGAGGGCAGTGGGCAGCCAGGGAAATTGGACATCTTGTTCAGAAAAAGAGGGAGATCTACAATAATTATAGGCAGCATGAAGTAAATGAGGTGCTTGAGGAATATAAGGAATGTAAAAAGAATCTTAAGAAAGAAATTAGAAAAGCTAAAGAAGACATGAGGTTGCTTTGGCAAGTAAGGTGAAAGTAAATCCAAAGGGTTTCTACAGCTATATTAATAGCAAAAGGATAACGAGGGATAAAATTGGTCCATTGGAGAGACAGAGTGGACAGCAATCTGCAGACCCAAAAGAGATGGGGGAGATATTGAACAATTTATTTTCTTCGGTATTCACCAATGAGAAGGATATTAAATTATGTGAGGTAAGGGAAACTAGTAGAGTAGCTATGGATACTATGAGTTTCAAAGTAAAAGACACTTTTAAAAATATTAAAGTGGATAAGTCTCCTGGTTCTGACAGGATATTCCCTAGGACATTGAGGGAAGTTAGTGTAGAAATAACCGGGGCTATGACAGAAATATTTCAAATGTCATTAGGAACGGGGATAGTCCCCGAGGATTGGCGTACTGCGCATGTTGTTCCATTGTTTAAAAAGGGTTCTAAGAGTAAACCTAGCAATTATAGACCTGTTAGTTTGACTTCAGTGGTGGGCAAATTAATGGAAAAGATACTTAGAGATAATATATATAAGCATCTGGATAAACATGGTCTGATTAGGAACAGTCAACATGGATTTGTGCCTGGAAGGTCATGTTTGACTAATCTTCTTTAATTTTTTGAAGAGGTTACTCGGGAAATTGATGAGGGTAAAGCAGTGGATGTTGTATATATGGACTTCAGTAAGGCTTTTGACAAGGTTCCTCACGGAAGGTTGGTTAAGAAGGTTCAATTGTTGGGTATTAATGGTGGAGTAACAAGATGGATTCAACAGTGGCTGAATGGGAGACGCCAGAGGGTAATGGTGGATGACTGTTTGTCGGGTTGGAGGCAGGTGACTAGTTGGGTGCCTCAGGGATCTGTGTTGGGTCCTTTGTTGTTTGTCATGTACATCAATGATCTGGATGAAGGTGTGGTAAATTGGATTAGTAAGTATGCAGATGATACCAAGTTAGGGGGTATTGTGGATAATGAAGAGGATTGCCAAAGTCTACAGAGTGATTTAGGCCATTTGGAAAAATGGGCTGAAAGATGGCAGATGGAGTTTAATGCTGATAAATGTGAGGTGCTACACCTTGGCAGGACAAATCAAAATAGGATGTAAATTGTAAATGGTAGGGAATTGAAGTATGCAGTTGAACAGAGGGATCTGGGTATAACCGTGCATAGTTCCTTGAAGGTGGAATCTCATATAGATAGGGTGGTAAAGAAAGCTTTTGGTATTTATAAACCCTTTATAAATCAGAGCATTGAGTATAGAAGCTGGGATGTAATGTTAAAATTGTACAAGGCATTGGTGAGACCAAATCTGGAGTATGGTGTACAATTTTGGTCGCCCAATTATAGGACGGATGTCAACAAAATAGAGAGAATACAGAGGAAATTTACTAGAATGTTGCCTGGGTTTCAGCAACTAAGTTACAGAGAAAGGTTGAACAAGTTAGGGCTTTATTCTTTGGAGCGCAGAAGGTTAAGGGGGGACTTGATAGAGGTCTTTAAAATGATGAGAGGGATAGACAGAGTTGACGTGGATAAGCTTTTCCCACTGAGAGTAGGGTAGATTTATTGCACAGAGGCCCGGGACAGTTGGAGAGTGTGGAGGAGGGTCAGGGCGGTGAGTACTTAAATCGGGCGCGGGGCTTTATTTCACAGAGGCCCGGGACCGATGGAGAGTGTGGAGGAGGGTCAGGGCTTACCAAAATCCGTAACGTTCCACACTCCATAGGGAGGGTTCTGGTGGAAGCCGCTGATTGGCGGAAGCAGACTAGAGGAAGCAGCTGATTGGGTGCAACCTCAGGTTAGCATTTCTGCTTTCTGGTTAAAGGTACAGTGCTTTAGTAAAGGTACAGTGAGCTAAGGGTACAGTGGGCTAAAGGTACAGTGCTTTTTGTTTATATAATAAAGGTGCAGTTTAAAGGGCAAGAGGGAGCAGCTGTTTGTGAGTCAGATACCTGCTGATTTCTCCCAGCAGTTTCTATTGTATTATACTGGTATCAGATCCAGGGTAAGGCGAGAGAATGACAGTCAGAGCAGTGTACTGTTCTGGATGTCAGATGTGGGAGGTCATGGTGTCGGATGGCCCTCCAGACGTCCACATCTGCACCAGGTGCAGCGAGATGGGGCTCCTAAGGGGCTGTATTAGGATCCTGGAGCAGCAGCTCGATGACCTCTGTCTGGTCAGGGAGAGTGACGAGGTCATAGAGGGGAGATATAGGGAGGCGGTCATTCCAAAACCACGGGAGAGAGACATGTGGGTCACGCTAAGGAAGGGCAAGGGGCAGAGGCAGGAACGAGTGAGTACTCCAATGTTGGTACACCTTGCAAATAAGTACTCCTGTTTGAGTACGGATGGGGGTGACAGCCTACCCGGGGGTAGCGACAGCGGACGGGCCTCCAGCACAGAGACCGGCACTGTTCCTCCGAAAGGTAGGGAAAAACAAAGAAGAGGGCAATAGTAATTGGGGACTCTATTGTTAGGGGGTCGGATAGGCGATTCTGTGGACGCAGTCGGGAGACCAGGATGGTGGTCTGCCTCCCTGGTGCCAAGGTCTCGGACGTGTCTCAACGCATCCAAGATATCCTGAAATCAGAGGGAGAGGAGCCTGAGGTCGTGGTACATATAGGTACAAATGACATAGGTAGAAAAAGGGAAGAGGTTCTGAAGGGAGGATTTAGGGAGTTGGAAGGAGAGTTAAGGAAACGGACCAAAAAGGTAACAATCTCAGGATTACTGCCTGTACCACGCGACAGTGAATGGAGCGAGGTGGAGGATAAATGCGTGGCTGAAAGACTAGTGCAGAGGGCAGGGATTCAAGTTTCTGGATCATTGGGACTTCTTTTGGGGAAGGTGGGACCTGTACAGAAAGGATGGGTTGCACTTGAACCCGAGGGGGACCAATATCCTGGCGGGGAAATTTGAAAAGGCCACTGGGGAGACTTTAAACTAGAATGGTTGGGGCGAGGGACTCAAATAGAGAAAGCTAGTAGACAGAATGGGAGGCAGGAAGCAGAAAAGGGAAGCACTCGGACACAAGAGGAGAAAAAAAAAGGAAATAAACAGAGAAGACGAGACGGGGGGTTTCTTAAATGTGCATATTTTAATGCTAGGAGCATTGTAAGAAAGGTGGATGAGCTTAGAGTCTGGATAGACACCTGGAAGTATGATGTTGTGGCGATCAGTGAAACATGGTTGCAGGAGGGCTGTGAGTGGAAACTAAATATTCCAGGAGTTCGTTGCTTCCGGTGTGATAGAATTGGAGGGGCAAGAGGTGGGGGTGTTGCATTGCTAGTTAGGGAAGATATTACAGCAGTGATTTGGCAGGATAGATTGGAGGGCTCATCTAGGGAGGCTATTTGGGTGGAACTGAGAAGTGGGAAAGGTGTAGCAACACTTATAGGGGTGTATTATAGACCGCCAAATGGGGAACGAGAATTGGAAGAGCAAATATGTAAGGAGATAGCAGATATTAGAAGTAAGCACAAGGTAGTGATTATGGGAGATTTCAACTTTCCACACATAGACTGGGAAACACATTCTGTAAATGGGCTGGATGGTTTGGAGTTTGTAAAATGTGTGCAGGATAGTTTTTTGCAGCAATACATAGAGGTACCTACTAGAGGAGGAGCAGTGCTGGACCTCCTGTTAGGAAATGAGACGGGACAGGTGGCGGAGGTATGCGTTGGGGAGCACTTCGGGTCCAGTGATCACAATACCATTAGTTTCAATATAATTATGGAGAAGGTCAGAACTGGACCTAGGGTTGAGATTTTTGATTGGAGAAAGGCTAACTTTGATGAGATGCGAGATGATTTGAAAGGAGTGAACTGGGACATTTTGTTTTATGGGAAAGATGTAGAAGAGAAATGGATGACATTTAAAGGGGAAATTTTAAGAGTACAGAATCTTTATGTTCCTGTTCGGTTGAAAGGAAACAGTAAAACTTGGAAAGAGCCCTGGTTTTCAAGGTATATTGGACATCTTGTGCGGAAAAAGAGGGAGATCTACAATATTTATAGGCAGCATGAAGTAAATGACGTGCTTGTGGAGTATAAGGAATGTAAAAAGAATCTTAAGAAAGAAATTAGAAAAGCTAAAAGAAGACATGAGGTTGCTTTGGCAAGTAAGGAGAAAGTAAATCCAAAGGGTTTCTACAGCTATATTAATAGCAAAAGGATAACGAGGGATACAATTGGTCCATTGCAGAGACAGAGTGGGCAGCTATCTGCAGAGCCAAAAGAGATGGGGGAGATATTGAACAATTTATTTTCTTCGGTATTCACCAAGGAGAAGGATATTGAATTATGTGATGTAAGGGAAACTAGTAGAGTAGCTATGGATACTATGAGTTTCAAAGTAAAAGAAGTACTGACACTTTTGAAAAATATAAAAGTGGATAAGTCTCCAGGACCTAACAGGATATTCCCTAGGACATTGAGGGAAGTTAGTGTAGAAATAGCCGGGGCTATGACAGAAATATTTCAAATGTCATTAGAAAAGGGAATAGTCCCCGAGGATTGGCGTACTGCGCATGTTGTTCCATTGTTTAAAACAGGGTTCTAAGAGTAAACCTAGCAATTATAGACTTGTTAGTTTGACTTCAGTGGTGGGCAAATTAATGGAAAAGATACTTAGAGATAATATATATAAGCATCTGGATAAACAGGGTCTGATTAGGAACAGTCAACATGGATTTGTGCCTGGAAGGTCATGTTTAACTAATCTTGAATTTTTTGAAGAGGTTACTAGGGAAATTGATGAGGGTAAAGCAGTGGATGTTGTCTATATGGACTTTAGTAAGGCCTTTGACAAGATTCCTCATGGAAGGTTGGTTAAGAAGGTTAAACTGTTGGGTATAAATGCAGGAATAGCAAGATGGATTCAACAGTGGCTGAATGGGAGATGCCAGAGGGTAATGGTGGATGGCTGTTTGTCGGGTTGGAGTGAGGTGACTAGTGGGGTGCCTCAGGGATCTGTGTTGGGTCCTTTGTTGTTTGTCATGTACATCAATGATCTGGATGAATGGGTGGTAAATTGGATTAGTAAGTATGCAGATGATACCAAGGTAGGGGGTGTTGTGGATAATGAAGAGGATTTCCAAAGTCTACAGAGTGATTTAGGCCATTTGGAAAAATGGGCTGAAAGATGGCAGATGGAGTTTAATGCTGATAAATGTGAGGTGCTACATCTTGGCCGGACAAATCAAAATAGGACGTACATGGTAAATGGTAGGGAATTGAAGAATCCAGTTGAATAACCGTGCATAGTTCCTTGAAGGTGGAATCTCACTTCCGGTGGCTGCTATGAAGCAGTGAAGGCAGCTGCACTGAGCTCTCCTCCACACAAATCACGTTTAAAGTCGACTCCCATGCCAGGATCGAGTTAAAAATTCTTATCAGGTTTGCTGAACGTCAAGGGTACCGACTCCATCAAACGGTACTGGTGGTTTTGGGATTTAAAACGATCTTATCATAAAAACTGGATGAGAAAGAGAAGAGGTCAGAGAGGACCCAAGAAAACTACAATCAGTTTCCAGCTCCAAAAAGCTCTGGATGAGCTTGAAACTACCCCTGAACTCACGTTTGAAAGTTTGGAAGAGGAGCCGGAACCTCAACAACCTACAAGCGATATGGCTGCGAGAAGTGATGCAAAGGAGAAAGAAATGAAAAGCTGGGAAGAAACGGTAAGAGCTAATATTCTTAAAGACATTACTAAAGATCTTCAGAAGCAATTTGCCAAAATGAATTCTACAATTCAGAATAACTTCTCCACTATGGAGGGCAATCTTTCTAAGAAAATTGATAATAGCTGCGGCGAAGTAAAAGAGCTTTATGTAGCCCTGAATCAGCAGTTTAAAGATTTGGAGTCCAGGACAGCGAAGGAAATGGAAAGTATGCGGAGAGATTATAACAACAAACATGACATCCTGCTGAAGCAATTAACAGACACGGAAAAATTGATGGAAGAAATGGAGGGTGAGATGGAACAGATGAGCCAAGAGATAACAGGTCTGAAAAAACAACACGATACGAATTGGGAGTTAACGAATAAACTGAATGAGAAATGTCAAGATTTAGAGGCCAGGTCTAGGAGGCAAAATCTGAGATTAGTAGGAGTTAAAGAGGGTGCTGAACACGGCCTTCAAATGCGTGATTTTATTACTAATCTACTTAAAGATGTTTTCAAACTTCCTGAAAAACCAAAGATAGATCTGGCTCATCGAGTGGGTCGCCTCCAAAAACACGATAATGCTAAACCAAGGCAAATTATTGTAAAGTTTCTAGATATTTCAACTGTGGAAACTCTATTAAAGAAGATAAACTATGGAGAAAATCTTACATTCGCTGATAATATTGTAAGATTCTACAGGGATTACCCTCGGGAAATTCTGGGAAAAAGACGCGAGTTTAAAAGGGCAAGCAGTGTTTTATATGGACATTCTGAAGTTCGTTATGGCGTGATCTATCCAGCAAAAATGCTAATTACGTTTAAGGGCAAGCAACGCTCATTTACGGACCCGGACGCTGCTTGCAAATACGCCGAGGAGATTTTAAACAAAATTCAACCAGGATCAGATTAATTGCCATTTTATCTGGAAACTGTTCTTTTTGTTCAAATTAAAACACTAGAACGCTTCAGACAGTTACCAGACAGTCTTATCTGGCAAGAATGTGCTGTTAATAACACAGGCCGAACTAATCTTCTGAACTGAAAGCACATATGAAAGCTCAAGGTTGCAAGCACGTCACCAAACCCTGCAGCACGGAGAACTATGAGATTGTCTCCTTTTGAAATGGCCATGATATGAGGCATCTGTTTCACACTATATGACCTATTATTTACACATATAACTAACTAACTAATTAACCAATTACGCGCAATATACTCAACCAACGTTAAAGGCGTAATGTCCTATACTAACACGATTAACTATATAGCAGGAAGGGTGGGGGAGGTTAGACATATATTTTAATTACTAAATACTAATAATGAATTAACTAACATACAGGTAAATGAAAAGTGTAATTTTTGATGAGGTATTTTAACCCATAATTACTTTTATTTTAATCCAAATCTTCTACCTTCCCTTTTATTTTATTCTATTTTAAACTGTTCAGCGATGACCTGATATGATAATTTTGGTAACAATTAGAGGGAACCGACTAACGTTGGGTCAAATTCTAACAGGGGGATAAGGCCCAGTGCATAATCTCATCGACGGAGGTCAATTTAAAAACAAATCTAGCTACCTTAGGTGGCTTTTTTGTAATTTATCGCTTTTTTTGATAAATTACATTCACTTTTTTTGTTTATTCACAATTATGCGTTGTATGACTCAATCATTTTTATGTACACTTTATTTTATGTTTTTCTCTTTCCCTTAATTATGTTTAATAGTGTCAGGAGATGTAGAACTACTGTAGAAATTATGAAGGACAACTCTGGATTCGGGATTCTGAGGTACTTGGCTGCATCACATGAATCATACAGTCTGGTAATAATAGCCAATGCAAGATAATAGTCGAATAAATATCGGAGGTCTCACCTTCTGTAGTTGGAACATCAGAGGTGCGAATGAGCCAATTAAAAGAGGTAAAATTCTGGCACAATTAAAATCATTAAATATGGATATTGCGTTCCTACAAGAGACACATTTGAAACAACAAACTCAGATCAGATTAAGGGCAAATTGGATAGGTCAAACCTATTACTCCTCATTCACCTCTAAAGCAAGAGGCACGGCCATTATAATTCGGAAGGGCATACCTTTTAAATTAAAGAATTCCATATCTGATAAAGAGGGAAGATATGTTATAGTCACAGGAGAAATTTACAATACACCATTAACTATGATAAATATTTACGCGCCTAATTTTGATAACCCACAATTTTTTAGGAAAATAATAGATTTAATCGCAGAGCATAATTTTCAAAATATAATAATGGGGGGAGATTTCAACTGTGTTATAGATCCATACTTAGATAAATCAATAAAGCTAGGGAAGCGTCTTGTTAAAACTAAGGCCTGTGAATTTTTAAATACTTATATAAAAAATAATAACATAGCTGATGTTTGGAGAATAGCAAATCCAAGTGGTAGGGAATACTCATTTTATTCATCAGTTCACAAAACTTATTCGCGAATTGACTATTTCTTACTGGACACAAAATTGATCCCGTATACAAATAAACCATCATATCATAATAGTATTATTTCGGATCACTCACCATTGACTTTTATACTTAAAATTGAGGGAATGCCGAGTATAAAGCCTTTTTGTCTTTGAAAATATTTTTTATTAGAGATAGGTACATAACCTATTACATCATTACAGTCTTACATTTTTAAATTGATAATATTGTCAGTTATTATTACATTGTCTCCAATACCTTTTGCCTTTTTCTTCCTTTTTAAAAAAAAAACTAGATAGAACTAAAGAGCTAGATGAAGTAAAGAAAGAAAAGAAAGAGAAGAAAAACAAAAAAAAAAACAAAAAAAAAAAAAAAAAAAAAAAAAAAAGGAAAGAGATAGTTAAAGAAGAATGGAAAAATTTATTAAAATAAAAAACTTCGTTCGAGATATGTTCGTACATTTCAGAGTATAGCATTTCATCCATTCTTTAGCCCGAGTGCTAGTCAGGTTCCTGTGCTGAACTATTCTGACCCTTTAAGTAATCAATAAAAGGAGACCATATTCCAACGAATAATTCCTGTTTGTCCAACAGGGAAAATCTGATTCTTTCCACGTTTAAGGTCTCCGTCATTTCTATAATCCACATTTTGATTGTAGGGCCTTTCCAAAATTTTAGAATTAATTTTTTTCCTGTTATTAAACTATAATCAATAAAGTTTCTTTGTGTTATTCTAAATGTTTGATTTAATTCTAATATTCCGAGTATTATTAATTTTGGATCTGGGTCCAATTGTGTGTTGGTTACTTTAGATATTATACTGAAAATATTTATCCAGAATTTTTTTAATTTTTATACAGTTTGCAAACACATGAGATAATGTAGCTTCTAAATGTTGACATTTATCACATATAGGTGAGATATGTTGAAAATTTTTATGTAGTTTTGTTTTTGAATAATGTAACCTATGTATTACTTTAAATTGTATTAGAGAATGTCTGGCGTTTAGTGAACACTGATGTATGTGTTGCAAACTTTCTTCCCAAGTATCTTTCGTTATTACTTGATTTAATTCTTTTTCCCATGTTTGTCTGTGTAAGTCCGTCGAAGGAATGTCACTGTCTAATAAGATATTATATATATATAAGATATTAATTTTTCTGTATTAGGATGTTTGTTCCAACATTCATCAAGAATTTCTGAGTTTCTAATTCGAAAATTTTGAGAGTTCGATTTTACATAATCTCTAAGTTGAAGATATCTGAAATAATCATTTCGTCGAAGTCCATAAGTCTGTTGCAACTCCTGAAATGTCAGAAAAGTGCCTTCCTTGTAAAGTTGTCCCATATTTTTAATTCCATAATTCTTCCATTGTGTAAAACCCCCGTCCAACCATGAAGGCTTAAACAGAGGATTATTCACAATTGGAAGAAAAAGTGATAAATTATCTAATTTTAAAGTCTTTTTTAATTGTTTCCAAATTCATATAGCACTAAATATTATAGGGTTTTCCCTATACATTTTTTTGTTTAATTTAGACGTAGCAAATAATATCGAACCGATATCAAAAGGTAAACAATCTTCCTTTTCCATTTTTAACCAGTCTGGTTGATGATCTATTTCTTCCAACCAGAAATTCATATTTTTAATATTAACTGCCCAGAAATAAAACAAAAAATTAGGTAAAACCAAGCCTCCATTTATTTTTGATTTACACAAGTGTCTTTTGTTTATCCTATGATTCTTATAGTCCCAGATAAAATCATTAACAATAGAGTCCAATTTAAAAAAAAAGTTTTTTGCCAGATATATCGGAATTGTCTGAAAAAGGTATAATATTTGCGGTAAAAAAATCATTTTTATGGCATTAATTTTGCCAACCATTGAGATAGGAAGTGTTTTCCAGTATTGAATATTCTTATGTAGTTTGTTCAGTAATGGGGGGAAATTTGCTTTAAATAATGATGTATATATCTTAGTTACATAAATACCTAGATATTTAAATTTTTCATTTACTATTTTAAATGGAAATTGTTGTATTATCTGTTTGTTATGTTCCCTTATTGGCATAATTTCACTTTTATTCCAATTTATTCTGTATCCTGAAAGTGAACCAAATTGGGTTATTAGCTTTAATAAGTTTGGGATACTAATATAAAGCCTTTTTGGAGGTTCAATGCACACATATTAAATAACCCGCAGGGTTATGAGTATATAAAAGAACAAACAAAACTTTTTTTCGAAATAAATGACACACCGGGTATTTCTGCACCGCTATTATGGGAAACCTTCAAGGCATATATTCGTGGTGTCATAATCTCTTACCAAAGTTTTCAAAATAAGGAAAATAAAAGAGAACTTCAGCGGATAGAACAGAAAATAAAATTACTAGAACTGGACAATGCAACTGACCCAACCATAAATAAACATAATAAGATAACTTTATTGAAATATAAAGTCAATAGAATACTATCGGCTAGAGTAATAAGATTATTCCAAATTACAAAACAAGCACACTTCGAATTTGGGGATAAGCCACGTAAACTACTTGCGAGGCAACTGAAGCAACGAGAAAAGGAAAAAACTATTACAAAAATTAAATCGGACAATGGTGAGTTTCTAACATTGCCTAAGGATATTAATAAGAGGTTTGCCCAATTTTATCATAATTTATACACATCCAAAATAAAGACAGATGTAAGTAAAATTACAATTTTTTTAGATAATTGCAAGCTCCCAAAATTGGATAGTTTAGAACAAGAGCAATTAGGAGCACGGATTACTAGTGAAGAAATAAAACAAATAATAAACTCACTGAAAAATGGGAAGACCCCAGGACCAGATGGCTTTAGTAATGAATTTTATAAAAGATTTCAGGAGTCAATTGAACCAAGATTATTCAATTTATATACGATGGCTTATACTGAAAATAAACTACCAGAAACCCTAGCAGAAGCAACAATAACGCTTATACCAAAAAAAGATAAAGATTTAGATGAACCAGGTTCTTATAGAGCTATATCACTTCTAAATACGGATCAGAAAATTTTAGCAAAGATTCTAGCTAGAAGCCTAAATAATTATATTAACAATTTAATAAATACGGATCAAATGGGATTTATACCCAAAAGACAATCATTTAATAATTTGAGAAGGCTTTTTAATATAATGTACTCTCATAATGAGGACAATGAAGATATCTCAGTGGTCACGTTGGATGCAGAGAAGGCATTTGATCAAGTAGAATGGCAGTATTTATACAAGGTACTCCAAAAATTTAATATGGGAGAGAATTTTATTGGATTAAACTACTTTATGATAGACCTATGGCAAGAATATTAACTAACAATACGCTATCTCCAAAATTTTACTTATCAAGGGGTAATAGGCAAGGGTGTGCCTTATCACCATTGCTATTTGCCCTTATGATAGAACCGCTGGCCGAAAAGATTAGAAATCACCCGAATATTCACGGATATAACAGCAAGGACTCAAAGAATAAAATTTCATTATACGCTGATGATATCCTTTTATATATTACTAATACACAAACGAGTATACCCACCTTATTAACACTAATTGAGGAATTCGGCTCTTTTTCAGGATATAGAATAAATTGGAATAAAAGCAAAATTATGTCTTTAAAACCACAGGATTCGAGACACTTACTAAAATTCCCCTTCAAAATTGCAACTGAAAAATTCAAGTACCTGGGTATTCAAATTACGAGAAGACACAAATCATTATTTAGTGCCAATTTTATACCACTATTAAATAAACTGAATGATACGATTAAATTTTGGAAAACGCTTCCGCTCTCATTGATAGGTAGAATTAACGCTATAAAAATGACTTTCTTACCACAATTAATATATTTGTTTCAAGCGATCCCAATATATATTCCAAAATATTTTTTCAAAAAATTAGATTCCACTATCACTAATTTTATATGGGACTACAGAACACATAGAATTCAACGAAAGCATTTGTGCAAATCTAAAGAAGTTGGGGGTTTATCATTACCTAACTTTATATATTACTACTAGGCAGTGCATATTAAGAACATAATGTACTGGCTGGATAGTTCCACTCAGCAGTTGGAGTGGATAAGAATGGAGAAAGAGGAGTGCTATCCGCACGATATAGGAACGATCCTGCTCTCACCGATAAAATTGAATAGTATAATATATAAGAAGAACCCAATTATTCACAATATAATAAGAATTTGGAAACAAATAAAAGTATCCTTGAAATTAAATAATTTATCAGTACTAACCCCACTATTGAACAACCCCGCATTCAAACCTTCTCTCATCGACAACACATATCAACAATGGGATAGACTGGGGATTAGGAAAGTAGGGGATATGTATGAAGTGGGCAAACTGTTATCATTTCAACAATTAAAATTAAAATTTAAATTGAAGGATAATCAATATTTTAAATATATACAGGTATGTGACTTTATGAAGAAATATACACATAGATTTCAAACTATATTTTTAGATCCTTTAGAAGAAGCAATGAATATTAAGGCTGATTCACAAAAATTAATATCATACTTTTATAATAATATATTAAATAGAGAATCACCCTCAACAGAAGCATTAAGGGAAGATTGGGAACATGAGCTAATGATAAAGATCTCGAAGGATAGATGGGAAAAGCATTTGATGAATACACATAGTTATATTAATGCAAGACATAATTTAATTCAATACAAATTATCACATAGACTATATTATTCAAAAACGAGGTTGAATAAATTTTATCCAAACGTCTCTCCCAGATGCGATAAATGTTTGTTTCAAAACGCTAATATAACACATTCATTTGTAGGATGTACAAAGTTGAATAAATTTTGGAGTGATATATTTGATATATTTACAAAGCTTTTCAAGTCAAGAATAGAACCCAAAACGGAATGGATTATATTTGGAATAATAGGAGAAGATACCAATTTAAATAAAGATCAAAATGTTTTTTTTAATTATGGGTTAATAATTGGAAAGAAATTGATACTTAAATTTTGGAAAATACAACCACACCAACTGTTAAAATGTGGATTAGGAATATGATGGACATAGCACGCCTTGAAGAAATGAGACTCCGTCTAATAGATAAATATGACCAATTCTTAAGGAGTTGGTCTCCTTTCATCGACTTTTTGGAATCATGTGATGCAGCGGTACGGTAAGGATTGCTGATTTCAGTTCATGACGCGGATAGATCTACATCTCCGAATGCAGATTTGAAAAAATTCTCTTTTAAGGGGCCTTCTCTTCTATTTCTACTTTCCACTTTCTCTCTTCCTTTTTAAATTTTTTTTTATATACACACTTCACGTTTTTCTACTCTCTACCATCTATTTTTCCACTTTTTCCCCTTTCTATTGTTTTCTTTTTCTTGTCCTGCTTACTTCCTTCTTATAACATAAAACTAGAGGTTGTACATAGAATGGATTACGGTATTACATAGTTGGCATCTAAAATTAGGTCCCACTGTACTGTTTTGTGTGAGTGCAGGCAGGTGGGACTAAGGGAAAATAAGTGTTCGGCACGGACATGTAGGGCCGATATGGCCTGTTTCCGTGCTGTAATTGTTATATGGTTTATATGGATATGAAAGGTGAGATGCGTAAGGAATTAGAAGTATTGTATATGAGGCTCAGTTAGAGGTTGGTCGACATGACATTGTTGGGATTACTGAGACGTGGCTGCAGGAGGATCGGGCCTAGGTACTTAACATTCAGGGTTATATATCCTATAGAGAGGATAGGCAGATGGGTAGAGGAGGGGAGGGGGGGGGGGTAGCTTTGCTGGTGAGGGATGGAATTCAGTCCCTTGTTAGGGAAGACATAGGGACTGATGAGGTAGAGTCACTGTGGATTGAGTTGAGGAATTGCAAAGGCAAGAAGACACTAATTGGTAGCTTGTAATGGAGCCGACCAGAGAAAAGGCAATACTGGATTTAGTGTTGTCCAATGAACCAGATATGATAAGAGAACTTGAGGTAAAGGAACTGCATGGAGGTAGTGATCATAATATGATTAGTTTTAATCTGCAATTTGAGAAGGAGGATGCTAAATCGGAAGTGGCAGCGATGCAGTTGAACAAAGGGGACTATGAAGGCATGAGAGGGGAGCTGGGCAAAGTAGACTGGAAAGAAATCCTAGCAGGAATGACGGTACAACAGCAATGGTGGGAATTTCTGGGCATAATCCGGAAGACGCAGGATCATTTCATTCCAAAAAGGATGAAAGATTCTAAGGGGAGTAGTAGGCAACCATGGCTGACAAGTAAAGCTAGGGGTAGCATAAAACTAAAAAAAAAGATGTATAACATAGCAAAGAGTAGCCGGAAGCCAGAGGATAGGGAAACTTTCATAGGACAACAGAAGGAAGCAAAACGGGCTGAAAAGATGAAGTATGAAGGGAAGCTGGCCAGGAATATAAAGAAGGACAGTAAAAGCTTATTTATATATGTTATAAAGGGAAAAAGAGTAGCAAATTCAAATGTAGATGAAGGCAGACACGGGTGAAATTATTATGGGCAACAAGGAAATGGCAGAAGAGTTGAATAGGTACTTCAGATCTGTCTTCACTAAGGAAGACACAAACAATCTCCCAGATGTACTGGAGGACAGAGAATCTAAGGGGGTAAAAGAACTGAATTAAATTTTCATTAGGCGTGAAATAGTATTGGGTAGGCTAATGGGACTGAAGGATGATAAATCCCCTGGACCTGATGGTCTGCATCCCAGTCCTCAGGGAGGTGGCTCTAGACATAGTGGATGTATTGGTGATCGTTTTCCAATCTTCAATAGATTCAGGATCAGTTCCTGTGGATTGGAGGATAGTTAATGTTATCCCACTTTTCAAGAAAGGAGCGAGAGAGAAAACGGGGAATTACAGACCAGTTAGCCTGACCGGTGGTGGGAAAGATGCTGGAGTCAATTATTAAAGAGGTAATAATGGGGCATTTGGATAGCAGTAAAAGGATTAGTCCAAGTCAACATGGATTTATGAAAGGGAAATCATGCTTGACTAATCTTCTACAATTTTATGAGGATGTGACAAGTAAAATGGATGAAGAGGAGCCAGTGGATGTAATGTATCTAGACTTTCAGAAAGCCTTTGATAAGGTCCCGCACGGGAGAGTGGTGACTAAAATTAGAGCACATGGTATTGGGAGTGGGTGTTGACATGGATAGAAAATTCGTTGGCAGAAAAGAAAAGAGTAGGAGTGAACGGGTCCTTTTCAAAATGGCTGGTAGTGGTGAGTGCAGTGCCACAAGGCTCGGTGTTGGGGCCGCAACTGTTTACCATATATATTAATGATTTGGAAGGGGGAATTAGGAGCAACACTAGCAAGTTTGCAGATGACACAAAGCTGGGTGGCAGTGTGAACTGCGAAGAGGATGTTAAGAGGTTGCAGGGTGACCTGGACAGGTTTGTTGAGTGGGCAGATGCGTGGCAGATGCAGTATAATATAGATAAATATGAGGCAAAAACAAGAGGGCAGATTATTATCTCAATGGGATTAGGTTTGTAAGGATGAAGTGCAGCGAGACCTGGGCGTCCTTGTACACCGGTCACTAAAAGTTGGCTTACAGGTACAGCAGGCAGTGAAGAAAGCTGATGGAATGTTGGCTTTCATAATAAGAGGATTTTAGTATAGGAGTAGAGAGGTTCTTCTGCAGGTGTATAGGGCTCTGGCGAGACCACATCTGGAGTATTGTGTACAGTTTTGGTCTCCTACTTTGCGGAAGGACATCCTCGTGATTGAAGCAGTGCGGCGTAGGTTCATGGGATTGATCCCTAGGAAGGCGGGGCCGTCATATGAGGAAAGATTGAAAAGGCTAGGCTTGTATTCACTGGAGTTTAGAAGGTTTATGGGGGGATCTTATGGAAACATATAAAATTATAAAAGGACTGGACAAGCTAGATGCAGGAAAAATGTTCTCAATGTTGAGCGAGTCCAGAACCAGGGGCCACAGTCTTAGAATAAAGGGGTGGTCATCTAAGACTGAGGTGAGAAACGACATTTTCACCCAGAGTGTTGTGAATTTATGGAATTTCCTGCCACAGAGGGCAGTGGAGGCCAAATCACTGGATGGATTTAAGAGAGTTAGATGGGGGCTAGTGGAGTCAAGGGATATTAGGAGAAGGCAGGCACGGGTTATTGGTAGGGGAGGATCAGCCATGATCACAATGAATGGCGGTGCTGGCTCGAAGGGCCGAATAGCCTCCTCCTGCACCTATTTTCTATGTTTCTATGTTTCTATGGAGGCCAATTCTCTGAATGCTTTCATGAGGTATTTAGATAGAGCTCTTAAAAATAGTGTAGTCAAGGGATATGGGGAGAAGACAGGAACGGGGTACTGATTTTGGATGATCAGCCATGGTCACAGTTTAACTATTTACTATCCTTTCCACTAACCTTTCTGATACATGAACTGCTGCTGGAGTCTGTACTTCACATATTGCACTCTCTACTTTTTAATTTATTTTGATTCCTCCACAGTGCATGACCTCTCGATTTCCCTCACCAAACTCCATTTGCCACGTTGTTGGGCACTCACTCAACCTATCTATATCCTATGGCAGGCTCATGATATCCTCTTTGTAACATGCCCTTCCACCTATTTTTGGGCCATCGGTACTCTTGAACAGCGAACAGTCTGTTCCCCTGTCCAGCTCATTAATATACAGTAAATCATAAATGAACAGGGGCCACGAACTGATTCCTGGTGCTCTGCATTAGTTACATCCTTCAACCTAGGTGGGAGATTGCAACCTTCACGTGGTCTGCCCAGTTTCAATGAATGCAATCAACCTGACGTGCACAATCAAATAAGATCAAATAGAATAAGATGTCCTACAACTTTAGGCTGTGCACACCATACGCAAGAAGAAGTTATTTCACCCTGTCAAAGACCGGTTTAGTCTTTGGGAAGACAGTTGCCTGGATTGGACGTACTTTAAATCCATTTGTCACTTTTCCTCTGAGCTTATTGTGGCATGATCTTAACACCAGACATATGTTAACTGCAACCAGAACCCGTGGGGCATTGCAGGTCCATGGAAAATGAAACAGAAACACCCAGAAATAGCCTGAGATTCACGTGAGACTTTCCCGCTTGTTCTGAAAACTCCAACAACAGAAATATCATCTCAATATTACTGCATCAAGCTTCCCCAGAACAATGCAGACTGCAATAAGATCATTTATTTTTCTCCAATGAGTACAGACCAAATCTGCTCATTTGTTCCCCTGTATGGAGTTTCTACATTCTCCCTGTGAACGTGTGGGTTTCCTCCCACATTCAAAAGCCGTGCATATTTATAGATTAAATGGGTTCTGCAAATTGCCTCTAATATGTAGGATGCGAAACTGGGATAACATTGAACAAGTGTGGGGGTGATCGTTGGTTGGTCCGGACGCGGTGGGCCGAAGGACTTTTTTTTCCCCACACAGTATCTCTAAACTAATCTAAACTAAACTGAACTAAATTAAACTAAACTAAATTAACTAAGTTATTGATCCTGTTAATTATTCGTACAATTGACCATCGTCAGGAAATGATTGGTCCAATTAATTGCTTGTTTGTTTATTTTTAAATGAGGTAACTTGGTGACAATGGTGATCCTGTCTCGGGGAAGATGCGGACTGTCGAGATGTATCACCTGGTACCTGATGAGCATGGCGATGGCAGATACACTTGTCCTTGTCACAGCAGTGATACTAAACAGGATTAGTATCATTTATTTCCCTGTCTTCTTCCTCTACACCACTCCATCCTGTAGCTTCAGAATAACTCTTATCTTTGCTCTAAGGGACATCTCAGTCTGGCTGACAGTTGCATTCACCTTCAATCGGTTTGTAGCCATCTGCTGCCAGAGGCTGAAAACAAGCTACTGCACTGAGAAAATGGGGGCGATTGTTATCTTCACGATTTGTATTGTGAGTTCTGTGAGAAACATTCCCTGGTACTTTGTACACAAGCCTTTATATATCGTTAATAATGTCCCATGGTTCTGTAATATTAACTTAAGCTTTTATTCTAATTTTTCATGGATAGCATTTAATTGGATGGGCCTTATGTTAAACCCATGTGTCCCCTTCCTTCTGATGTTGTTGCTAAACGTTCTGACTGTTCGACACATTCTGGCTTCGAACAGAGTCCGCGAGAGATTGCAGGTCCGTGGCAAAGGAGAGAATCAGAAAGACCCAGAAATGGAGAGTCGGAAGATGTCCATCATTTTACTATTTGCTATCTCAGGAAGTTCTATCTTGTTGTGGGCAACCTATGTTGTAAATATCTTCTATGTCCAATTTACAAACGGTAAATTTGTATCCACCGCTGTTCTCCAGGAAAGTGCAAACATGTTGCTGCTACTGAGTTGCTGCATCAACACGTGTATCTATGGAGTGACCCAGAGGAGGTTCAGGCAGGAGTTCAAGAGTGGGTTGCAATACCCACTAAATATGATAATTAAAACAGTAAAGTTGTGAAAAAGATTCAATACTTTCTATTCCCTGATTTCTAATAGAGAGAGTACAGAGGAGATTTACTAGAATGTTGCCTGGGTTTCAACAACTAAGTTACAGAGATAGGTTGAATAAGTTAGGTCTTTATTCTCTGGAGCGCAGAAGGTTAAGGGGGGACCTGATAGAGGTCTTTAAAATGATGAGAGGGATAGACAGAGTTGATGTGGACAAGCTTTTCCCTTTGAAAATAGGGAAGATTCAAACAAGAGGACATGACTTCAGAATTAAGGGACAGAAGTTTAGGGGTAATATGAGGGGGAACTTCTTTACACAGAGAGTGGTGGCGGTGTGGAATGAGCTCCCAGTGGAAGTGGTGGAGGCAGGTTCATTGGTATAATTTAAAAATAATTTGGATAGGCATATGGATGAGAAGGGAATGGAGGGTTATGGTATGAGTGTAGGCAGGTGGGACTAAGGGGAAAAAAAAAATTTGTTCGGCATGGACTTGTAGGGCCGAGATGGCCTGTTTCCGTGCTGTAATTGTTATATGGCTATATGGTTATATGGTTATTCAGGCCCAGCTCCATTTTATAACCCATCTGAACCCTTTAATGACCTTCCTTTCTTCGGTGCTAGACCACATTTCATCAATTGTTGTCTATCCTTGGCAAATTATAAAAGACTCCCATAGAGTTACACAGCATGGAAATAGCCTCTTCAACCCAACTCATTCATGCCTCAAAGGTTATTATCAATCTAAACCACTCATTGCTTGGCCCATATCCCACTAAACCTTCCTTTCCATGCAATTGTCAAAATGTATTTTACAACTTGAAATTGGACCCTCTTCTATAGCTTCCTAATGTAGCTCATTCCATATATCAACCCCTTGATGTCCTTTTTAAAACTCAACCCTCCGCCCCCGACTTTAAACATCTACCCTCTGGTTTAATGCCCCCCTCCATTGGAAAATAACAAGGGCACCTTGTGGTTCCTCTTCAACACCATAATCCAATAAATTTCTTCACAATATTCGTGGTTAGGACTGAGCACTCACCAACGCCTCTCAACCACAATAAGATCCTCTAAAGTCCTGACCTATAGACCACAATCAGCAAGCGTAGGTGACAAAATATCCTCTACGATAATTCTCAACATTGGTGACCCACAAAACTGCACTATCAGCCCTTTGCTGCACTCCTTCCACACTCACAACTGTGTGGACAAATTCTGCTTTAATTTAGAAGTATGCAGATATCACCATTGTGTTTGGTTCGATCTTATGCCATGATGAAATAGAGTATCAGAAGGCGATGAAGAGGTTATTAACATGGTGTCAAGATACCATCCTTGCCCTTAATGTCAGCAATGTGAAGGAGTCTGTCATCAGCTTCAGGAAGAGGGGAAGATTTGCTGCCTTACAGCACTTGCAACGTCAGAAACTCGGGTTCGATCCCGATTACGGATGCTGTCTGTATGTAATTTGTACGTTCACCTCGTGACCACATGGGTATTCCCCGAGATCAGTTTTCTCCCACACTCCAAAAACGTATAAGTTTATAGATTAATTGGCTCTGTATAAGTGCAAATGGGCCAAAATGTGTGTAGGGAAATGTTAATGTATGGGGATCGCTGATCAGTGCAGATTCGGAGGGTCGAAGGGCCTGTTACCGTACTGTATCTCTAAACTAAATTCAATTAAACTAAGTACCCTATAAGTTCAACAACTGGGGGCGGTACAGCACCAGAGACCTGGGTTTAATCATGACCATGGGTGCTTGTCTGTACAGAGTTTGTACGTTCTCCCCGTGACCTGCATGAGTTTTTTCCAGGATCTCCGGGTTCCTCCCAGACTCCGCAGACATAGAGGCTTGTAGGATAATTGTCATGGTAAAATGGTAAATTGCCCCTAATGTGTGCGGGGATCGCTGGTCGTAGAAATATACAAAATAGTTGCAAGAGGAGGACATTCGGCCCTTCCAGCTAGCACTGCCATTCATTATGATCATGGCTGATGGTCCCGTATCAATAACCCATGCCTGCCTTCTTCCCATATCCCTTGACTCCACTAGCCCATAGAGCTCTATCTAACTCTCTCTTAAATCCATCCAGTGATTTGGCCTCCACTGTGGCAGGGAATTCTACAAATTCACAACTCTCTGGGTGAAAAGGTTTTTTCTCACCTCATTCTTAAATGGCCTCCCCTTTAATCTAAGACTGTGGCCCCCTGGTTCTGGAATCGCCCAACATTGGGAACATTTTTCCTGCATCTAGCATGTCCAGTCCTTTTATAATTGTATATGCTTCTATAAGATCCTCTTCATACTTCTAAACTCTGGGGAATACAAGCCTAATCTTTTCAATATTTTCTCATATGATAGTCCCGCCATCCCAGGGTTCAATCTCGTGAACCGACGCTGCACTGCCTCAATCACAAGGATATCCTTCCTCAAATTAGGAGACCAAAACTGTATACAATACTCCAGAAGTGGTCTTACCAGAGCCCCATACAACTGCAGAAGAACCTATTTTCTCTTATACTGAAATCCTCTTGTTATGAAGGCCAACATTTCGGCACGGACTTGTAGGACTGAGATGGCCTGTTTCCGTGCTGTAATTGTTATATGTTATTAGCTTTCTTCACTGCCTGCTGTACCTGCATGCCAACTTTCAGTGTTTAAGAAGGAACTGCAGATGCTAGAAAATCGAATGTACACAAAAAAGCTGGAGAAACTCAGCGTGTGCAGCAGCATCTATGGAGCGAAGGAAAAAGGCAACGTTTCGGGCCGAAACCCTTCTTCAGACTGATCGGGGGTGGGGGGGCGGGGAGAAGAAAGGGAAAAGTAGGAGGAGCTCGAAGGCTGGGGGATGGGAGGAGACAGCAGGAGGGCTCAGGAAGGGGAGGAGACAGCAAGGACTAACAAAATTGGGAGAATTCAATGTTCATTCCCCCAGGATGCAGACTCCCCAAGCGGAATATGAGGTGCTGTTCCTCCAATTTCCGGTGTTGCTCGCTCTGGCCATGGAGGAGACCCAGGACAGAGAGGTCGGATACGGAGTGGGAGGGGGAGTTGAGGTGTTGAGCCACCGCGAGGTCAAGTTGGTTATTGAGGACCGAACTGAGGTGTTCGGCGAAACGATCGCCCAACCTCCGCTTGGTCTCACCGATATAGATCTGCTGACATCTAGAGCAGCTGATGCAATAGATGAGGTTGGAGGAGATGCAGGTAAACCTCTGTCGCACCTGGAACGACTGCTTGGGTCCTTGAATGGAGTCGAGGGGGGAGGTAAAGGGACAAGTGTTGCATTTCTTGCGGTTGCAAGGGAAAGTGCCCGGGGAGGGGGTGGTACGGGAGAGAAGGGAAGAATTGACAAGGGAGTTATGGAATGAGCGGTCTTTACGGAAGGCAGATATGGGGGGAGATGGGAATGGTCCAGATGTATTTAAGTGCCGGATGGAAGTTAGTGGTGAAGTGGATGAAGTCAGTCAGTTGTGTGCGGGTGCAGGAGGTGTCAATACGTACCAGGACCCTATCCCCGACCTCTACCTCCGCTACATCGATGACTGCTTTGGTGCCACCTCCTGCACCCACACACAACTGACTGACTCCATCCACTTCACCACCAACTTCCATCCGGCACTCAAATACACCTGGACCATTGCCGACACTTCCCTACCATTCCTTGACCTCACTATCTCCATTGCAGGTGATAGACTTCTGACCGACATCCACTATAAACCTACTGACTCCCATGGCTATCTGGACTACACTTCTTCCCACCCTGCTTCCTGTAAGGACTCCATCCCCTACTCTCAATTCCTCCATCTATGCCGCATCTGCTCCCAGGATGAGGCGTTCCACACCAGGGCATCTGAAATGTCCTAATTCTTCAGGGAACGGGAGATCCCCTCCTCCACCATAGATGAGGCTCGCACCAGGGTCTCTTCCATACCCCACAACACTGCTCTCTCTCCCCATCCCCCCACTCACAACAAGGGCAGAGTCCCCCTAGTCCTCACCTTTCACCCCACCAGTCGTCACATACAACAAGTAATCCTCCGTCAGTTTCGCCACCTCCAACATGACCCCACCACTCGCCACATCTTCCCATTTCCCCCCATATCTGCCTTCCGCAAAGTCCGCTCCCTCCATAACTCCCTTGTCAATTCATCCCTTCCCTCCCGTACCACCCCCTCCCCGGGCACTTTCCCTTGCAACTGCAAGAAATGCAACACTTGTCCCTTTACCTCCCCCCATGACTCCATTCAAGGACCCAAGCAATCGTTCCAGGTGCGACAGAAGTTTACCTGCTTCTCCTCCAACCTCATCTATTGCATCCGCTGCTCTAGATGTCAGCAGATCTATATTGGTGAGACCAAGCGTAGGTTGTGCGATCGTTTCACCGAACACCTCAGTTCGGTCTGCAATAACCAACCTGACCTCGGGGTGGCTCAACACTTCAACTCCCCCTCTCACTCCGTATCCGACCTCGCTGTCCTGGGTCTCCTCCATGGCCAGAGCGAGCAACACCGGAAATTGGAGGAACAGCACCTCATATTCCGCTTGGGGAGTCTGCATCCTGGGAGAATGAACATTGAATTCTCCCAATTTTGTTAGTCCTTGCTGTCTCCTCCCCTTCCTGAGCCCTCCTGCTGTCTCCTCCCATCCCCCAGCCTTCGAGCTCCTCCTACTTTTTCCTTTCTTCTCCCCGCTCCCCCACCCCCGATCAGTCTGAAACGTTGCCTTTTTCCTTCGCTCCATAGATGCTGCTGCACCCGCTGAGTTTCTCCAGCTTTTTTGTGCACCTGCCAACTTTCAGTGACTGGTGTACAAGGACACCCAGGTCTCGCTGCACATCCCCCTTACCTAACCTAACCCTATTGAGATAATAATCTGCCCCCTTGTATTTGCCACCAAAGTGGATAACCTCACATATATTATACTGCATCTGCCACGCATCTGCCCACTCACTCAACCTGCCCAGGTCACCCTGCAACCTCCTAACATCCTCTTCACAGTTCACACTGCCACCCAGCTTTCTGTCATCCACAAACTTGCTAGTGTTGCTCCTAATTCCCTCTTCCAAATCATTAATATATATGGTAAACAGTTGCAGCCCCAACACCGAGCCTTGCGGCACTCCACTCGCCAATGCCCGACATTCTGAAAAGGACCCGTTCACTCCTAATCTTTGCTTCCTGTCTGCCAACCAATTTTCTATCCATGTCAACACCCTACCCCCAATGCCATGTGCTCTAATTTTATTCACTATTCTCCCATGTGGGACCTTATCAAACGCTTTTTGTAAGTCAAGATACACTACATCTATTGGCACCCCTTCATCCATTTTACTTGTCACATCCTCAAAACATTACAAAAGATTAGTCAAGCATGATTTCCCTTTCATAAATCCATGTTGACTTGGACTAATCCTTTTACTGCTATCCACCACCGGTCAGGCTAACTGATCTGTAATTCCCTGTTTTCTCTCTCGCTCCTTTCTTGAAAAGTAGGATGACATTAGCTATCCTCCAATCCACAGGAACGTATCCTGAATCTATTGAACATTGGAAAATGATCACAAATGTGTTCACTATTTCTAGAGCCACCTCCCTGAGGATCCTGGGACGCAGACCATCCGGTCCAGGGGATTTATCATCCTTCAGTCCCATTAGCCTACCCAATATTATTTCTCGCCTAATGAAAATTTATTTCAGTTCCTCTGTCCTCCAGTACATCTGGGAGATTGTTTGTGTCTTCCTTAGTGAAGACAGATAAGAAGTACCTGTTCTGCCATAATAATTTCACCCGTGTCTGCCTTCAAGGGACCCACATTTGACTTTGCTACTCTTTTTCCCTTAACATATCTAAAGAAGCTTTTACTGTCCTTTATATTCCTGGCCAGTATTCCTCGTAATTTATATTTTCAGCCCGTATTGCCCGTTTTGTTTCCTTGTGTCCGATGAAAGTTTCCCAATCCTCTGGCTTCCAGCTACTCTTTGCTGTGTTATACATCTTTTCTTTTAGTTTTATTCTATCCCTAACTTATCTTGTCAGCCACAGTTGCCTCCTACTCCCCTTAAAATCTTTCTTCCTTTTTGGAATGAAATGATCCTGCGTCTTCCGGATTATGCCCAGAAATTTCTGCCATTGCTGTTGCACCGTCATTCCTGCAAGGGTCACTTTACAGTCTACATTGGCCAGCTCCTCTCGGCACAGGTGGTGGGCCGAATGGCCAGTTTCCACGCTGTATCTCTAAACTAACGTCAATGTGTGTCATCTAAAGAACACGGGGCAACTTGAATGGATGTCAGATATCGGGAAATGTTCTCCAGTCTTTGACATTTGAAACCTGGGGGGGTGGGGGGGGGGGGGGTGGGAAAGCACCAAAATCTAAAAACTAAAATGCACCCACTTTTACAGTTGCACCAGATGAAACATCATATCACTGGGCGTGGCAAATGTTCCATCCAAGAGAGAGAAAATTGCAGATAATTTAATAGTAAGATTAAGCGAGCTAACCAGTTTGAAGTTTGATCTTTATTTTATGAGGTGTTACAATGAGGGACTACGTGAAGAACCCCGTACAGCTGCACGTGTGTCAATCTTCAAAGCAGCAGTGTGAAATCACAGATAATAGTGACTGAAGTATAATAGTAAGATGAAAGAAGACTAGAACTACCAGATGACTTTTATGAGGGTTGGGAGCGGGGTGCACGTAGTCCCTCATCGTAACTCCTCATAAAATAAAGATCAAACTTCAAACTGGTAAGGTCTCGTTTAACCTTACTATTTTACTTCGGAGTCACGTGAGTGACTACGTGAAGATTTCAAAGCTCTGTGATGTCATGCCATGAGAAACAAGTCTACACAACCACGACTGCCCCGTTGACAAATGAGGGAAAACATTCATAATGCATACAGTCATGACATAGATTTAAACATGCTGATGCTGTTAAATAAAGTAATAACAATAGTCACATCTCTCCTCCGGATGGAACCTATAACAGAACGTAAAATAAAGTTGATAAATACTCCTGGTCTAACAACGGGTTATTATAAAATGTTTGATAATTTGTTCGTTTGACCACGCTACAGCCGTTAGGATGTGGTCCAGCTGAACATAATTAACCCTTGCTGCTGCTGTTATAGCAGCCCCGGTGGAGTGAGATGCGGATCAGTATCTACTCCTGCATAACTGAACTTCGTTTTAACACCTGGCAATATCTGAACATACGTTCTTATAACGTTTTTGGTAACTAACAATCATAGCTAGCTCAGAGTCTCGAAGGCGCTTGGTGACCTTGATGTATTGTTGTATATGTGTGCCCTCACATAACGAAAGGTCCCGGGGTAAGCCTTGACCTATTTTGAGACCTGAAACCCCTACTGCTTTGCTTAAATGAATTATAACATAAAATACTATACATATATTTGCAGATGTAATCATCCTCTCCCGTCACAATTATGTAGCGAGTGACCTGTTTCGCTAAACCAGTGCCAAGAGGATAACTACCTAATGAGATCCAGCCAAAGCTAAGAATGTAGCTGGAACCCCCTGGTGAAATAGTGTTATCACAATGTCAACCTCCCATACTGCATTGTACTTGTCCTGGGAAATCTTGTGTTAAAGATATCCTTTACTAACTCGATATCCAGGGCGAAACCAACAACGTGGATCTCGTTTGCTGCAGTAAATCTGATGGAAAGCACCTTGGCACAATGACCTTATAACTCAACATTGTCAAAGACCATTTAAAATGAACTACAATAGCTCAGAATCTATACCATTTTAAATGTAACATGAGCATTAAACAAATGCTTCCCAACTCCTGTAGAAGCAAAGTACTGCTTTTTGGTACTATTCCAGCACTGTGAATACATACAAGAATAGGTCTGACAACCTAAGCCGTAGGCAGTCTATTGAGAATCAGTAGAACATAAATTAATTTTATCATGCAACGACTGATTTCCCGAGCCACAGGCTGAACCAGCGAGTTACGTTTAAAATAACCATATAAGGTTGCATTATTATTTTTCCCGACAAATCGTGAATCAAACTGCATAGGCCAATCCCACAGCTGGAACGTAAAGCGGGCTCTTGATGACTTTATTTCAAGACCCGACTCATAAAGCAAAATGGAGGAAGGCACAAAAGACCATTCCTCCTGCTTGTAGCGAGAATGTATCTTTCGCCACTGTCATGCCACACATTTTTGCAACCTGTGAATTAGCATGAAAACAACGCATCTATATTTGGTGTTGCATTGAATCATAATTTCATAAATATGGTGTGGTCCAACACCCATTCTGTGTTGTCATTGATATGTACTTGATGATACTCCAGTGGCAAATGAGATTATGTACCTTTTACAGGTTTCTTTTACCCCCATGATTACCATATGCCACCATCATAGTGTATCAACATGAAGTTGAGCACGCAGCTATGCATATTCGCTCAATCACTCTTTAACCCATAAAACGCATGTAGGGTCTATAGATAGTTGATACCAATAACGGAAGAGTTAATAACTCATGCAAATCGCCTCCACCTCCAACTAGAGATGATATTTGCATTTTCCCCCACCTTAGGCCATTAGCATAATTTTGCAATATAATTACATATTTATTGATCAACTACTGGTGCAATGCTGCATACTGTTTGTCCATCATAGTGATTAAGTGAAATAGTAGCTTCAGCTGGTAATAGCAAATGTGTGGTATCAATGACCTTAATGGCCCTTTATAGTTTTCCATTAAGCATGCTGTCAGTTCTCCCACTTGCACAGCTGCATCACATCTATTACATTGCCAATTAGTCTAATGAATAGAAAGCTGCTTTATAACAACAAGTCTGGTTTCTATTGACTCCAATCTGTTGCCCAGGGCGCAGTCGCAGGCCAACTATCCATTTGATAACAACTTAATTTAACTGGATAGAGGAGAACAATGTCTCAAGTAGCTTGAGACTGAAACAGTGGATTTTAGCCAAATACAGCGTCAAAATATCGTCCAGACAATACATAACAAGTGTTTTTGAACTCCGAGTAGCCCTTTAAATGATTTATTATCATCATACTGTTAAATTGCCTCATCATAGCAATGCCTCCAAATATCTCTGATGATCACTGTACATGGAAACACCCTATGAAATCAGTTTAATCACCGTTCTTTCATAATGAACAGACCACGCCTGCCATCATTTTGTGTCTGCCCTGAACGGTAACTCTGGCCCGGTTACCGATAATTCTCACATGTCCCAAGACAACTCTTGCCATAATTCTGACCTTGGTTCTTGGTTCTTGGTTCTTGGGTCCTCCAAAATATTCCAACTGGATTTAAACTGGAGGTGGCGAAGGGAGGGATTAAGCCAGAAAGGGTATAAAGGACACACACTATAGAATTTAACATAAAACATCCCCACACAGCAGAATCAAAGTTTCCCACTGTGTGGGAAGGCACCAAAGTCAGTCTCTTCCTCCACTGTTCCTCGTGGTCAGGGCCTCCCCAAGCCCTCTGCAGTTGCAGCTACGGGCGGTCCGATGTCAAGGACAGCTCGCCGGGGTGTTGTAAGTCCGAAGTCGGGGCTGCCGGACGTCCTCAGCGGCGTGGACACCAGAGTCGGCCCCCTACCGGAGTCAGCGGCTTCCAAAGTCCGTAGGCCGCGCCGGGTGGAGACTGCTGCTGGCGGCCCTCTGCAAGGTGCCCCAGGACTCCACGATGTTGTTCAGCGCCGCCCGCGTTGGAAGCTCTCCGCACCAGAGCTCCACGATGTTGGAGCAGCGGCCCAACGTTCCGGGGCTCCAAACGGCGACCCAGGTAGGCATCGCAGTGACTCCAGCGGTCCCCGGCAGGAAAGGCCGCTCCGATCCAGCTGGTAGGCCGCGAGGTGGGGGGGTGGGGGCGAGGACGCGACTCGGAGAAATAGTCACGTCCCTGCCAGTGAGAGACTGGGAAATGGTTTCCCCCTTTCGCTGCCCCCCTCCCCCACATAGAAAAGTTAAAGTTTCCCCCTAAAACAAACTTTAGACAAACTAAAAATTAAAAAAAAGATTGAAGGGACTGACAGGCTGTAGATAGAGGCTGCTGCAGTGCAGCGCCCCCTCCCTCCCGGAAACTTGCCTTGAAAGACAATTCTGCCCATATCTCCGAATCTGTCTCGAAGGCAAACCTGGCTAAAATACTGAACCTGGCTCAACACTAAGCCAGAAAGGGTATAAAGAACACACACTATAGAATTTAAATTAAAACATCCCCACACAGCAGAATCAAAGTTTCCCACTGTGTGGGAAGGCACCAAAGTCAGTCTCTTCCTCCACTGTTCCTCGTGGTCAGGGCCTCCCCAAGCCCTCCGCATTTGCAGCTACGAGCGGCCCGATGTCCAGGACCGCTCGCCAAGCAGTCGTTCCAGGTGCGACAAAGGTTCACCTGTATCTCCTCCAACCTCATCTACTGCATCCGCTGCTCTAGATGTCAGCTGATTTACATCGGGGAGACTAAGCGGAGGTTGGGCGATCGTTTCACCGAACACCTCCGCTCAGTCCGCAATAACCTACCTGAACTCCCGGTGGCTCAGCACTTCAACTCCCCCTCCCATTCCCAATCCGACCTCTCTGTCCTGGGTCTCCTCCATTGCCAGAGTGAGCAACACCAGAAATTGGAGGAACAGCACCTCGTATTCCGCCTGGGTTTCTTGTGTCCGGATGGCATGAACGTTGAATTCTCCCAGTTTTGCTAGCCCTTGCTGTCTCCTCCCCTTCCTTAACCCTCGAGCTGTCTCCTCCCATCCCCCCCACCCTCGGGCTCCTCCTCCTCCCTTTTTCCTTCCTTCTCCCCCCCAACCCCCATCAGTCTGAAGAAGGGTTTCGGCCCGAAACGTCGCCTATTTCCTTTGCTCCATAGATGCTGCTGCACCCGCTGAGTTTCTCCAGCATTTTTGTGTACCTGGCTCAACACAATTCTGGCCCAATTCCAACCTGCTTGAAATACTAGTAATGTCCAGTTTTACCTGGTTAAATGCCTCTAAGTAGATGACAATGTCTTAATCATTTGTGTATTGTACAACCAAGTGTAAATCTTACCAACTTGTTCGTGGTCACTTAGTTGTAGAGTAACTCTGGTCAGCTTTCATGCTGCTACCAGCTTCAGTGAACCGCTTACTGCTGATGCAGCCGTGGGGTGCGTTGTCACCGAAACAATAAAGCCTTCCTCGTCGTTGGCCTAATTGGTCCAACAGTTTATGCTTCGTCCTCCAGGTTTTGCCTGTGGAATAGTGCCTACCTGAATAGAAGATTCGAGGAGTGGCTCTAACATCCCCTGATAGCGGTGTTCACTGCATTGTGTTGGGATGGCAACTTTGCTGCCAGGAATGGTACCTCTGACTTGTGCCGTTCATCGCTTGGGGTATGCTCCAAGGCTATACCCTCAGCGTCAGATTTATACTGACCCGGCATGCTCTCCTCCTCCATGAGGGAGACATTAAGCAGCCCTGTTACAAGGCGCTGCTGGCGCAGGCTCTCCCATATGCCCAGCACTGCCATAAACTCGGCATCCCCATTAAACAGCCCTGGCCAAGGCACTGCTGGCGCGGACACTCCCATCATCCCGCACTGACACAACTCCTGCTGTTGGAGTGCATCTAGATGGAGCCTCCTCTCCATTAGGGGCTCCATCCTGGCCAACCTCCAAATTTTCTCATTACCGGAAGGGAACCCTCCCGGCACCAGGGCTGACCATTTTGGTCGGTTTACCCCATATCTTGGGGACCTCTGCGGACTGTGCACCACATTGCTGGTGGATTTCGCCTCCCCGGGAATCCCAGCATCCATATGTATTACCAGAGGGACATACCCCTACTGGCACCAGGGCTGACCGTTGCGGTCCATTTAACCCGTATCCTGGGGATCCCTGCGGTCTGAGAGCCGCATTACTACTGGATTTCCCCTCCCCGGGAACCCCAGCATCTATATTTATATCGGAGGAAAACCCTCCCGGCACCCGGTCTACTGGAGGTCCCTTCCCCGGGGACCCCAGCGTGTACCTGCCTATCGGAGGGAAACCCTCCCGGCACCCGGAACGCCTGAAAGCCACTGACCACCCCGTCAGCGACCAACCTCGTGAAACCCGACATTCCTCAGCCCTCCGCTTCCGCGGCGAGAACCGGGGTTTCCCCACAGCCCATAGCTGGTTCCCTCGTCGGTCCTCGCGAATCATCCATCTGGAACAAGAGGTTCCTGCAAGGAAACAAAACAGGTAAGAAATACAAACTTACCTGAACTATAAACTTACCCTCTGGAGGAGCTTCTGCTGCTCTAACCGGTCGCCTGCACCAATGCTTCTGACGTAATGACGCACGTGCGGCTGTACGGGGTTCTTCACGTATCACTCACGTGACTCCGAAGTAAAATAGAGTAGCCCAGTCCCTTACACAAACCAGCCACCTCCTCCCAAATCATCGACTCCATCTGCCCTTTAACGCAGTCGCAGGTGAACAGTCAACATGGTCAAGCACTACATATACCCCAGTCATTCCCTCTTCTCATGTCTCCCAATGGACAGAAGATACAAAAGCTCAAAAGCATGCACTGCCAAATTTAAGAACAGTTTCTTTCCTGCTATTATTAAATTATTGAACGGAGCTCACTAAGCTAAAGATGTGTGCTCAATCTTCCAATCTACCTTGTTACGCCCTCATGCATTTTACCTGTAGATGTAATTATTGAACGGAGTGGCGGCGCGGCTCTGGCTGCAGCGGCTTACCGGCGGTCCCGTTGTCTTTGTGTTTTTTATGTTGTTTATTTGTTTGGTTAGTTTAGTTTTTTAGTTTTAGTTTGTGTTTTGGGGGGGGCGGGGTTGAAACGGGGTTTGCAGTCTCTCCCTGCGGGGGAATACGACCTTTTTGTCGTATTCCCCTTCTCTGCCTCCGTCTGCGCTGAGGCCTAATGGAGCTGACGACCTCGAGGCTCCGGAGGCAGAGCCCGCCAGGACTTGCTTTGAGCTCGCTCCCGTGAGGGTGGTCCGGCTCAGGGCTGGAAGAGGCTGGGACGCTCCCGTGAGGACGGCCAGCCCGAGGGTGGAACGAGGCTCCCGTCGGAGCGGCCGAGCTCGGGAAGGTGCGGCGCTGGCAGCCCGAGGGAGGTTCGGCGCCCAAGTCGGGGCGGCCCGGTCCGGGGGGAGAAGCGACGCCCAAGTCGGGGCGGCCCGGTCCGGGGGAGGTTCGGCGCCCAAGTCGGGGCGGCCCGGTCCGGGTGAGGTTCGGCGCCCAAGTCGGGGCGGCCCGGTCCGGGGGGAGAAGCGACGCCCAAGTCGGGGCGGCCCGGTCCGGGGGGAGAAACGACGCCCAAGTCGGGGCGGCCCGGTCCGGGGGAGCTTCGGCGCCCAAGTCGGGGCGGCCCAGCCCGAGGCTGAAGACGGCACAGTACTCACGTGAGGGTGGCTGGGACGGTGTTCTGGCGGCGGTGGCCTGAGTCCGGGGTTCGGCCGCGGGCCAGCAGCTGTTTCTGCAGGACTGGTGGGCGGCAGCTTCAACCACCCCGGGCCGCGGTGTTTGAGCCGCGGGACTGTTTTAACATCGCCCGGGGGGGGCGGGGGGTATCGCCCCAGCGCAGAGGGAGAAGAGGAGGGAAGAGACTGCGACCTAAGACTTTTGCCTCCATCACAGTGAGGAGATGCTGGGTGGACTCACTGTGGTGGATGTTAATGTGTGTTTATTGTTGTTTTATTGTATTGTATTATATGTATGACTGCTGCAATTTCGTTCAGACTAAGTCTGAATGACAATAAAAGGCTATCTATCTATCTATCTACTATATTCTGCACTCTGTTCCCCTTCCCTTTTTGCACTGCCTGCTGTACTCATATGTGGTCTGATTGTAGTCATGGTTTGCCTGAATGGCGTACAACATTTTTGTACATTTTGCCTCAGTACGTAGATCAATAGATTAATCGATTCATACAGCGTGGAAACTGGCCCATCTGTCCAACTTGCCCATGCTGACCAATATGGCCCATCAACATCATGTGTGGACGGGGCGTCAAAGGACGAGAAGCCGAAGTGGGGAAGTGGAAGCCAAAATGCTGAGTGGAAACAACGCCCTGAAAATCCAAATAACCGAACGGACTCTACGCCAAAAAAATAGATAACCAAATGAAAATGATGCCGAAAAGCCAAATAACCGAACGGACTCGACACTGAGAAGCAAAATACACAACGCCGAAAAGCCAAATAATGGACATGACGTCTCTGGGGACGGGATTTGTCTAAGACTTTGTCAGAGCTTGCTCTAGACCCCGCGTCCATTACATCACTGGGTGGGGGAGACGGGAGGGTGAGGGAAGAGGTAGACGAGAGGGAGAGAGGAGAGGGAGAGGGAGGGAGAGAGGGAGAGAGGGAGAGAGGGAGAGAGGGAGAGAGGGAGAAGCCAAAGCAAAGACGTCAAAGCTGAAGAACCGAAAGGAAACAAAGCCAAAACGCCAAAAAACCGAAAGAGTACGAAGACGAAACGCCAACTACCCGAGAGGATGGGACGCCTAAAAGCCAACTACCTTCTACTTCTTCTTCTTCTTCTTTGGAGTTTTTAGAGTTTTACGGCAGCCGGCATCCACAATGTTGCATTGCTGCCACCTTCTGGCTTCACTCCACAGTCCTCGTGTCTTTACTTTATATCCTTTTTATAAGGCCAGAGGCCCTCAAGAAATTAAACAACAAATTTACTCCTTTTCCTTCCCCTCCATACTCTAGAATGTTCTTTTCTGATATATCTGTCATTCCAATTTTCTTCATTTCATTGATCAAAACTCTTCTTTCTGTTGCATATCTTCTACATGCAACTAGAGCATGCTGAACTGTTTCCGGCTGATGACATTCCTCACACATCCCAGTAGGGTGTTTTCCCAACATTTTTAATGTGCTGTTCAGGTGGGTGTGTCCTATCCTCAATCTTGCTAATACTACCTGTTCTCTCCTGTTCCCCCCTCTCCTTGCTGTAATGCCCACTCTGTTTTGTAGCGAATAGAGGTGTCTCCCCTTTGTCTCCTGTTCCCAGTATTGTTGCCATTCCTGATTTATTTTCTTCCACACAATGTGTCTTCCTTCAGATTTGGATAATTGTAGGTTTACCTCTATGTTCTCTTTTTTAACGGCCTCTTTTGCTAATTTATCCACTTTTTCATTTCCTAGCACACCAATGTGTGCTGGGACCCACAACAAAGTCAAGTCACTGCCCTTCCTTGTCACTTGGCTTAATAGTAGTAGAATTTCATACACTAGGTCAGGCCGCCTATGGGATGCACCAGACCCAATACTGTATATACTGTTACACTGTATATACTGCCAAATAGTTATTTGTTCTTTTGCAAATCTCAACATTCAACCCTTGCACTACCACAGCTGCCCCTGTTGTTTCAGCTACTGGGTCCTTTGATCCATCTGTGAAGATTAAGAGGTGTTCCCTGTATCTATTATATATATGGTTATGGTATTCTGTTTTTAGGTCTGAATTTTTCTCCCTCCTTTTTGCCTCCCATATCTCCAGATCAACTTTTGGGATGTTTAGTAACCATATTGGGACAGATGGCCACAATACTGCAGGGCAGAACTCTTTGTCCTCTACTTCCATGTCCCTTGCCACACCTCCTCCAACCCAGCCAAAGCTTCCAGACTGAGCCACCCCTCTCTCCCAGCACTCCTGTACTACCTGTTTTGTTGGGTGGTTCTCTCCATGACCCTTAAGGCTTAGCCAGTAATTAGCCATTAGTTGTCTGCGGTGCAGTCTCAACGGCATCTCCCCAGTTTCCACCTGTAGTGCACATACAGGTGACGTCCGCACACCTCCTATACAGATTCTTAGAGCTTCCGCTTGGACTTTGTCCAACTCGGACAACACTGCCTTAGATGCTGATCCATAGGCTATACTGCCATACTCTAGTCTGGATCTGATCAGTGATACATAGATATGTTTAAGTGATAATATATCTGCTCCCCACTCTAAACCTGCCAAGCATCTCATTACATTGATAGCTTTTTTGCATTTTCCAATTATTTTTTTAATGTGGACCCTCCATGTTAATCTGGAGTCAAAGTGGACTCCCAGGAAACGGAAATCTTTTACTCTTTCCAAATTGTTGCCGTATAAGCCAACTACCTGAAAAGCTGTGTTGCCTAAAAGCAAACTCACCGATTGGCTGCTCAGTCGATATGCCACCTTCCCGAAAGGCAATGTCGCCTACAAGCCAACGAACTGACTGCCACTCAATAGAAATGTCCAATGACAGACATGACGTTGCCGGGCGGCGGGACGTGTCAACGATTGGTCCAGACCCCCACGTCCATCACATCACTGTGGAGGGATTAACATTGTCCCATACATCCGCTCCACCCGACCCGCAGCCCGCGGAGGGTGGCCGTGGAAGAGTGGGGGCTGTCCCGAGGGATGCACAATTTCGGCCGCTTCCAACTTGGTGCTTGGGTTCAGTTTGCCCAGTCACCTATGGCTTGTGTGGGGAAATGACCCCCATGCTCCCGTCTCTCTCCCCTTCTCTCCCTCTCCCCCTTCTCTCCCCCCTTCTCTCCCTCTCCCCCTGCAACTTCTCTCCCCTTTCTCTCCCTCTCCCCCTTCTCTCCCTTCTCTCTCTCTCTCCCTGCTCTTTTTCTCTCCCCTCTTATCTCTCTCCCCACTCTCTCCTTCTCCTCTCTCTCCCCCTCCTCTCTTTCCCCCTCCTCTCTCTCCCCCTCTCTCTCCCTTCTCTCTTTCTCTTGCCTCTTCTCTGTCCTCCCCCCTCTCCCTTCTCTCTCTCCACCTCTCTCACTCCCTCCCTCCTCTCCCTTCTCCCTCTCCCCTCTCTCACTCCCTCCCTTCTCTCACTCCCCTCTCTCCCTCCCTCCCTCCTCTCCCTTCTCTCTCTCCCCTCTCTCACTTCCCTCTCTCTCTTCCCCCTCACACTCCCTTCGCTCTCTCCCCTTCACTCTTTCCCTCCCCCTCTCTCTTTCCCCCTCTCTCCCTTTTGCTTGTGCAGCATAAAGGCAGAAGGGAAAGAACAAGGGCGAAGATGAAGCACTGGAAGAGGTTTCAGTGAGTGAATCCCCTCTTTTTAAGAAGATTCAGGTTTGGACAGTATGACAACCTGATTAATGTGCTGCATAAGGAGGATGAGTCTGCATTTAGAAACCTGACATGGATACCACTTGAGCTGTTTAATGAGCTGAAGCCAAACGTGAGACCACTGCTGAAAAAAAGGACACGTATATGAGAAAGGCACTGGACCAAGCCTGCGACTAGCCATCACCCTCCACTACTTGGCATCAGGGGATTCATATAAGAGTCTCTCCTACAACTTTCTGGTTGCCTACAACACCATCAGCAAGATTGTCTGAAAGAATTGTGAGGTCATTATCAAGGTATATGGAGATAATCTGATGGACTGCCCCGGTACACCAGATGAGTGGAAGAGAGTGGCGCTGGGCTTTGACAAAAGATGGAACTTTAAACACACATATGGGGCAGTGGATGGCAAGCATGTCCGCCCAAAGAAGCGTCAAAATACTTTAATTACAAGAATTTAATTTGATTGTACTGTTAGCTGTGGTGGATTCGGACTACAACTTCCTGTATGTGGATGTGGGCACACCTGGAAGTGTCACAGATGGCATGATCTGGAGAGAGACCTGGCTTGGGCAGGCACTGGGAGATGGAACAGCAGGCATGCCTGATCCCGAACCTCTGCCAGGAGAAGACAACCCTGATATTTTTTACGAAATGGTTGGTGATGATGCCTTTGCACTAAGGCCCTGGATGATGAAGCCATACCCACACAGGCATTTGACAAGGGTCCAGAGGTTTTTTAATTACAGGCTGTCCAGAGCTAGGAGGGTTGTTGAAAACACATTTGGCATCCTCGCAAGCAGATTTCGATGCTTACTCACAACTATGGAGCAGGAGCCCAAGAATGTTGAGACTATTGTGTTTGCAGCATGTGTTCTGCACAACCTTATCCGTATTAGAGGTGCAGCAGCAGGATCATCAACAGCCATGGAGGGGGGTGACTTGGTGGACAATCGTACAGGGAACATAACTCCAGGTGCGTGGAGGAGTGGTGTATACGATGCACCTTTGGTGCCACTGCAGCGATTGTCAGGTAACACCGGGACAAAGAGTGGAAAAAAGCAAAGAGACCATTTCTGTTCTTACTCCAACTCAATACTGGGCAGTGTGCCATGGCAGAACAAAGCTATTTGAGGAACAGCAGCCAACAGGTCCACCACTGCAGCTGGATCGTCCACTGCAGACAAGATCAGTCATTTTTATGTAAAATTGAAATCCTGCTGAATTTGTTTGATTCCAGGTGGAGTGTGAAATTTTCTTTTCTTTTTGTAGAAATGACTTTTTTGCAGAAGTCTGTTCTTAAAGCAGTGCCTGCCATACATCTGTTTCTTTAATTAGTAAAGCTAAATCTCTAAACCTAACCTAATCTCATATTTGTTCAATCTTTGATAGTGTTTTATTCCTCAGGTTCATAAGAGGAATTACGGAAAAAAGTTCCTTGTGTTTTGTTTGTTTTTGTTACAATAATTGACATGCATGAGAGGGCCTATTACAGATCACTGTGTTGCTTGCTTTGTTGCTCCATTTATCAAGGTGTAAAAATTGTCACTTTCATTTCACGAGATGAATAACAAATTTTATTTGCATTCAGTGCGCTGCTTGTCTTATTTTATGGTCTATTGAGCGGTACAATAAATTTACATTTAATATGCAGAGCCTATGAGGCGCCTGTGTCAATTCTCACTCATAAAAAGGATTTTGTGAAATAAGATGTGAATAGATTGTAATCCTTCCTCGATTTGATGCGTGCCTAAATTGCCATAATATACGATGAATGAAGTATTACATTCAAGTGATGACACGTTGGAATTAAATTAAAATGAAGGCTTGCAGACGACAATTTGAGTTTTAGAAGAAAACTTATCTTTTATTGTGCATAAGCAGAAAAGATGTTGTTTGTTTCTTAGGTGCCGTCTCCTGCTCCAATAGACTCTCCAGCAATCAGTGCAAACTCCATGCAGTGCTGATGTTGACATTATTTATTTTTTCACTCACCTTTTTTCACGTCCCAACTTACTTGATGCCCCAAGTACCTACGGCTGGCATAACGAGCCGCTATGATATATCTACGGACTCGCTACGGCCTCCTACGGATTTCCTATGGACATTCTCCGAGTTTGAAACAAGGGAAAAACTCGGGAGAATTTGTGAGTAACTCGGGAAAGTGGGACAGGCCCCTAACTGAGATCCTCAGTATCACCAGCATCATTAGAAATTGCATTGAGTTTCACAACGTTAGTGGGCGGCACTATACCGCGGCGGGAATGTCGCTGCCTCTCAGCACCAGAGACATGGGTTCGATGCTGACTATGGGTGCTGGCTGTACGGAGTATGTACATTCTTCTTGTGACCGTGTGGGGTTTCTTTGAGTGTTCCGGTTTCCTCCCACACTCCAACGATGTACAGGTTTGTAGGATATAGGCTGTGGGCCGAGCATCGAAAATGAGTCTAGAATATAAATTTTGTAACCCATGTCTGGGAACTTAGATAAAATATAATTGAGATGGAAGTCATAACTCGTCAGTGCCAAAAGTTGCACATTAGTTAATGAAGCTAATTAGGAAATGAGTTCGAAAAGTTAAGCGCCATCTAGTGTTCAATGCTCATATTACTCCATGGAGAGCCTAATTTCGTGCTGCTGTCTATTTAAACCATATATTATTATACATGTGTGTGTATTATACCATATAACTTGTGAATACTTTAGGCCATTTGGAAAAATGGGCTGAAAGATGGCAGATGGAGTTTAATGCTGATAAATGTGAGGTGCTACACCTTGGCAGGACAAATCAAAATAGGACGTACATGGTAAATGGTAGGGAATTGAAGAATACAGTTGAACAGAGGGATCTGGGTATAACCGTGCATAGTTCCTTGAAGGTGGAATCTCATATAGATAGGGTGGTAAAGAAAGCTTTTGGTATGCTAGCCTTTATAAATCAGAGCATTGAGTATAGAAGCTGGGATGTAATGTTAAAATTGTACAAGGCATTGGTGAGACCAAATCTGGAGTATGGGGTACAATTTTGGTCGCCAAATTATAGGAAGGATGTCAACAAAATAGAGAGAGTACAGAGGAGATTTACTAGAATGTTGCCTGGGTTTCAACAACTAAGTTACAGAGATAGGTTGAATAAGTTAGGTCTTTATTCTCTGGAGCGCAGAAGGTTAAGGGGGGACCTGATAGAGGTCTTTAAAATGATGAGAGGGATAGACAGAGTTGATGTGGACAAACTTTTCCCTTTGAGAATAGGGAAGATTCAAACTAGAGGACATGACTTCAGAATTAAGGGACAGAAGTTTAGGGGTAATATGAGGGGGAACTTCTTTACGCAGAGAGTGGTGGCGGTGTGGAATGAGCTCCCAGTGAAAGTGGTGGAGGCAGGTTCATTGGTATCATTTAAAAATAAATTGGATAGGCATATGGATGAGAAGGGAATGGAGGGTTATGGTACAAGTGCAGGCAGGTGGGACTAAGGGAAAAAAAATTTGTTCGGCATGGACTTGTTGGGCCGAGATGGCCTGTTTCCGTGCTGTAATTGTTATATGGTTATATGGTTAATATGACTGGAGTTATATATAATTATATTATATAAATAATATAATGAATATAATTGTGTGTGTATTTTGAATGAGACTGCCGCAGAGGTCCGGCTCCTGAACCAGCCTAATTAATGGTTGAAGGCAGTTCCTGTGGATTCCCCCGTTTACTGTACCCCACTGACTGTCAGTGGGCAGAGTGGGGGTCACGGCAATAGTGTGACTGGGGCAGTGCCGGGCTGGGGGAAGGCAAAGGCATATTCCACAGGGAAGAAAATGCCTAACAGTAACCCTATCTCGCTCCCCTTCCAGAACTGCCCATGGCTGGAGCTGGAGCAGCTTTGGGACCGACTGCGGGCTCCGTAAGTGTGGCTGCTCAGTGCGTCCACCTCGACCAGCATGCCCTTCTGGATCACCATGGGGATGATGGTGGGGAGCAGCACTGCCCTGCATGCCGCCCGGGCTCTGTCAGTCTGCCCGCTCACTCGTCGACAGCCCGACCGACCCCTCACAGCATCCACCGAGGCCCGATAGCCAGACTGCCCAACTGATCGACTGACTGACTTCTGACTGACTGACTGACCCTAATCCTAATCCTAACCCTAGCTCAACATTTTTATTTATCATTTTTATTTAACAGTTCACATCATAACTTTACAAAGATCTGTCAATAATAAAACAAAATTATCAGCAAGGTTAGCATTACCTTTATTCCTTCAAAACCTTGCTATTGTTTTGATGTAATTAGGAGGCAGCCATGATCCCAGAGTGCTCGCTGTCAAGGTACCATGAAATAAGGCGCACGATTGGTCAATTGGCATCAGATGCAATGTCAAACGTGCGTTGATTGGACAGGTACTGGGGGGGAGAGGAGGGGGGGGGGAGGAGTGGAGGGGGGGGGGGGGGGGGGCGGGGGAGGGGGGGGAAGGAGGGGGGAGAGAGGGGGGAGAGGGGGGAGGGGGGGGAGAGAGGGGGAAAGAGGAGATGGGGGAGAGAGGGGAGGGGAGGGGGAGAGGAGGAGAATGGGGGGGAGAGGAGAGGAGAGGGTGGGGGGGAGAGGGAGAGGAGGGGGGGGGGAGGGGGGAGGGGGGGGAGGAGGGAGGGAGGAGGGGGGAGAGAGAGGGAGAGAGAGGGGGGGGAAAGGAGAGAGGGGGGGGGAGAGGGGGGAAGGAGAGGGGGAGGGGGAGGAGGAGGGGGGAGGGGGGAGGGGGGGGGGGAGGGGAGGGGGTAGGAGAGGGGGAGGGAGGGGGGAGGAGGAGAGGGGGGGGAGAGGAGAGGGGGGGGAGAGGATAGGGAGGTGAGAGGATAGGGAGAGGAGAGGGGGGGACGTAGTTAGTGTAGAAATAGCCGGGGCTATGACAGAAATATTTCAAATGTCATTAGAAACGGGAATAGTCCCCGAGGATTGGCGTACTGTGCATGTTGTTCCATTTTTTTTAAAAGGGTTCTAAGAGTAAACCTAGCAATTATAGACCTGTTAGTTTGACTTCAGTGGTGGGCAAATTAATGGAAAAGATACTTAGAGATAATATATATAAGCATCTGGATAAACAGGGTCTGATTAGGAACAGTCAACATGGATTTGTGCCTGGAAGGTCATGTTTGACTAATCTTCTTGAATTTTTTCAAGAGGTTACTAGGGAAATTGACGAGGGTAAAGCAGTGGGCGTTGTCTATATGGACTTTAGTAAGGCCTTTAACAAGGTTCCTCATGGAAGGTTGGTTAAGAAGGTTCAACTATTGGGTATAAATGCAGGAATAGCAAGATGGATTCAACAGTGGCTGAATGGGAGAAGCCAGAGTGTAATGGTGGATGGCTGTTTATCGGGTTGGAGGCAGGTGACTAGTGGGGTGCCTCAGGGATCTGTGTTGGGTCCTTTGTTGTTTGTCATGTACATCAATGATCTGGATGAAGGGGTGGTAAAGTGGATTAGTAAGTATGCAGATGATACCAAGATAGGGGGTGTTGTGGATAATGAAGAGGATTTCCAAAGTCTACAGAGTGATTTAGGCCATTTGGAAAAATGGGCTGAAAGATGGCAGATGGAGTTTAATGCTGATAAATGTGAGGTGTTACACCTTGGCAGGACAAATAGGACATACATGGTAAATGTTAGGGAATTGAAGAATACAGTTGAACAGAGGGATCTGGGAATAACCATGCATAGTTCCTTGAAGGTGGAATCTCATATAGATAGGGTGGTAAAGAAATATTTTGGTATGCTAGCCTTTATAAATCAGAGCATTGAGTATAGAAGCTGGGATGTAATGTTAAAATTGTACAAGGCATTGGTGAGACCAAATCTGGAGTATGGTGTACAATTTTGGTCGCCCAATTATAGGAAGGATGTCAACAAAATAGAGAGAGTACAGAGGAGATTTACTAGAATGTTGCCTGGGTTCCAACAACTAAGTTACAGAGATAGGTTGAATAAGTTATGTCTTTATTCTCTGGAGCGCAGAAGGTTAAGGGGGGACTTAACAGAGGACTTTAAAATGATGAGAGGGATAGACAGAGTTGATGTGGACAAGCTTTTCCCTTTGAGAATAGGGAAGATTCAAACAAGAGGACATGACTTCAGAATGAAGAGACAGAAGTTTAGGGGTAACATGAGGGGGAACCTCTTCACTCAGAGCGTGGTAGCGGTGTGGAATGAGCTTCCAGCGGAAGTGGTGGCGGCAGGTTCGTTGGTATCATTTAAATATAAATTGGATAGACATATGGATGAGAAGGGAATGGAGGGTTATGGTCTGAGTGCAGGCAGGTGGGACTAAGGGAAAAAAAGTTGTTCGGCACGGACTTATAGGGCCTAGATGGCCTGTTTCCTTGCTGCAATTGTTATTTGGTTATAAGAGGAGAGGGGGAGAGAGGAGAGGGGGAGGGGGAGAGGGGGGGAGGAGGAGGGGGGGAGAGGAGGGGGGGGAGGGGGGGGGGGGGGGGGGGAGGGGGGGGGAGAGAGAGAGGGAGAGGGGGGGGGGGGGGGGGAGAGAGAGAGTGCCTTTTTACTTCAACCCAAACCCAAACAACTATTTGCAGGCAGTGCTTTTTTTACCTCTAACCATATTTTCATTTTCAAACCAAATTAAGGGTACTCACAGTGCTGTAGACATTTGTTAGTGTCATTCAAAGCTCTGATTGAGGCACACCACTTGCAGAGACTGATTGAGGCACACCACTTGCAGAGACTGATTGAGGCACACCACTTCCTGGTTTTATAGTCGCTCCTCCTCCCTCCAGCTGGGGCAGCAGAGAGAATGGGGAATGTTGTAAAAACATTAATATCTCTGTCAATTTTCATTGACGGGAAAAATCCTCGGCACACACGCAGCGGAGGGGGGCTCTGAGCGGGGTGGCCAAAAATGATGGCCGTAGGTGGCGGCGTACTCTCGGAAACTGCTGCACAGAAAGCCGAAACCGGTCAAGAACAGAGTTTTAGTAATATAGATTGACATAATATGTTAAAAATTCAGGTAGTTACATGATTTGGGTCACAAACTTAAACGAAAAAGCACCTTAGGCTGCAGATTATTGTGAGACGTGACATAATGCATAAAAAGCCGTGCTGATGGTTCCTAATTATCCTATTCTGTTCCAAGTGGAAGTATCCTGAAGAATTGTCACCAATATCTTCCCTCCCACTGAACAGACGCTCATTGGCCTAGAATTCCCTGGCTTTTATGTATCTATCCAAAAGTTTCTTAAATGCCATTGACATATGTTCCTGCACCACCCCTAGCAGCGTCTTCCAGGTACTCACTACCTCTGTGTTAAAATAACTTGTTCTGCACATCTCCTGTTCGCACATCTCATGTTCCACCCTCACCTTAAAGCGATATCCTCTAGTCTTTGACATTTATACCCAGGAAAAATAAGGTTCTGAGTGTCTATCGGGTTAATCATAGAAAGTTGTTTGTTGCATTGAGTCAAAGAGGGGTGCCTAAATACATTGTGAGAATCTGGCTGCCTGGTCTGCCCACCAGACTATGCAAGTAAAATGGGGAAATAGGGTCTCAGCCCCATTTGGGGTTAGCACTGGTGTCAGACAAGGGAGAATTGTGTCCCCAGTTCTTTGTAATCTCCATAAAGATGATCTGTCCAAGCAATTTAATGCCTGTAATACAGGTTGTATGATTGGTAATACATAACATGTGAGCCATATTATGTATGCAGATGATCTTGTCGTACTCAGCGCATCAAGCGCTGGTCTCCAGCAGCTCCTTATTATATGTTCTCTGTATGGTGTGGAACGATATCAAATAAAATGCTGGTAAGGGAGCTGTTATGATCTGTAGAACCAAAGAGGATAAATGTTTAAAATGTCCTGATTTTAAATTGTCTGACAATAATCTTAGTGTCTGTAATAAGGTAAAATATCTTGGACCTTTTATTACAGAACAAATAACAGATATGAGGATATTTATAGGCAACTCCATATGATGTAAGCACAAGCAAACATTCTCTTACGCAAGTTTAGTGCGTGTGCAGATGGAGTGAAACTGTCTCTGTTCAGAGCATATTGTACACCACTCTATACTGCACACCTGTTGTCAAACTACTGAAACGGCAAGCTTACAAATACTTAAAGTAGCTTATAATGATGCCTTGAGAATATTACTTAAGAGACCTAGATGGTGTTGTGCAAGTGATATGTTTGTGGCTGCAGGAGTCAATACTTTACAATCTGTCTTAAGAAATCTTACGTATACATTTATTTGCCAGATTAGTGACTCTGAAAAGTAAATCATCTTGGCCTTATCAAACATAAGGATTAGCACTACACACTACCAATCGCAGCTGTGGAGACATTGGTATAGTTGTCTCGGTATAGGACACTGACTTTATTTTATTCTTGACCTTAAACCATGTATTGTGCTTTTGTAAGTAATTTACTGTGCTTTTGTATGCAATTTATTCTATGTGATGTCTTGTATTTTATCTGGACATTGAGCCTGTAACAACAAGTAGGTAAGTACCTCTGACTCTCATAGTTCTAGATCCCCTCAACCTTTGGCGCTCTACGGAAAACAATCTGTTTGTCCAAGCTTGTAGTCAATTCCTCCGCGAATCCAGGCAGCTTTCTGTTCTGCACCCTCATATTCATAAATTAAATCTTTAATTAATGAACCGAAACACCGAGGTGACCGGATATTTCACGGCGCTCTTCAGCTGTTCCCGGAATTTGGACTGAGTCGCCGCGTAAATAAATGTGTTCGTGCAACAGCTAACATCTGCCAGCAACATTCCAACTTGTGAAAATATATTTTCTGAATCATTCCCCCCCTCCCCTGTCCCTGCTATCTGATAGTAGATGAATTCTATAACAAACGTCAGCCACAGGAGGATAAAACTGCTGGAGAGGGTGAAGTGTAAAATCACAGACCTCCTCCTGCTTCCCAGCTCTGGGTCACTGCGGTTATCTGCCTTGTTTTGCCCCCTTAACCCCTCACAGACCCTACTTGCTATCAAAATATGTCTGATCGTGAGAACATTGAACATGACAATTACAGCGAAAGGGAGGAGAGGAGTTACTACAGTGCGGAAGCAATCAAATCCCTCCCAACCGGGGTCAGTGAAATAACTTGGCTTCCTGTAACAAAACCACGATATGTTATCGATGATCATTGCAGGCTCATTTGTGAAGTAGAAGGGAATGTTTTTCAGACAAAGTAGAATGCCGGTTATTGCCAGAACAACGGCCGCAGTTTTCCCGGTGCAATATTTTGTTTTCAGTTTCTGGCAACAAATTGCAATAAATCGATCAAAGGTGAAAATCACTGTGAACCAAAGAGAAAAATCGGCGGCTGCATAACCCAGAGCAAGATTAGAACTACACACAGGAGTAATGTCCAGATAACTGCCTTGAAAATAATGATCATTGATCCGATACAAAACGACCTCAGTAGTGATGAGCAACAGGTCCGCCGCTGCCATTGCCACCGGGTATCGAGTGGTGCAGGTGGAGAGACCGCATTTTCCCCGGGACAGGCTCACAATCGCCACGATATTCACTGGAGAGAGAAAAAACATGCACACACAACGAGAATTAGTAAACTCTTGGCACGAGAACCGTTATTTTAGAGAGAAGATAGTGTCAATTTAAACTGCAGTAATTCTTCCGTCGCCATTAATCCCAGTGACAGTGGGGTTGATGCGGTCCACTCCGCTGAGGACAATTCGGCTATTGCAGCCATTGCCACCAATATTGCTTCAGGCGTTTAGCTTCGGCTATTGTTCGGGTCAAAACCCTTCTTTTCAGACTGAAGAAGGGTCTCGACACGAATCGTCACCCATTGCTTCTCTCCAGAGATGCTGCCGGTCCCGCTGACTTACTCCAGCATTTTGTGTCTATCTTCAAATGACGCCACCCGCTCCAGACGGCTGTGCGGCCGCATGAAGTTGCGCGCGACCTTCGCGGGACCGTCGCGGCTCAACGAGGTCGTGTAATTTGCGTGCCAAGGACACGTAAGTGGGACAGGCCCTGAACTCTTCTGTGATGGCGGGCACAGAGTCACGTGCTCAAACTCGCAGGCACATGGGAGTAGTGTAGATGCGACATGTCGGTCGGTATGAGCAGGTTGGGCCGAAGGGTCACTTTCCACCCTGTATGACTATGATTCTAATATTTAAAAAAGAACTGAAGATGCTGGAAAAATCGCAGAAAGACAAAAAATGCTGGAGAAAGCCAGTGGGCGAGGCAGTGATGGAATAGGCGACGTTTCGGGTCTCACCCGCTGAGTTTCTCCAACCTTTTCTAACTACCTATGATTATAATACATTTATCATGTTCCCCATCCGAAATGTATTATTGCCTAGATAATAAAAAAGGAACTGCAGATGCTGATTGATACCAAATAAAGATGCAAAATGTTGGAGGAACTCGACGGGTCTGCAAAACATGGATAGGTGACGTTTTTGGTCGGAACGAAGAAAGGGTCCCAAAACGTCGAGAGATACTCGCTGACACGCTGAGTTCCTTGGACACCTTCTGTCTCTTTTGTAAACCAAAATCTGTAGTTCCCTGTTCAAACATGTACCTGCTCAAGTCTTTGCCTGAATATTTAAGCGCACTCACTTTCATGTCGTCAGCAAATACAAACATATGCCACTTTGTTCCCTCAATATAGTGCGAATACCTGGGGCATAGCTCTGGTCCCGTGCTACTCTACTGCTTATAGCTGCCAGCTAGAAAGAGCCACGTTCATTCCAACCTCCGCTATCTCTGAATCATATGTTACTGTCCAAAGATGCAAAACGCGGGACTTTATCAAAGACCTGGAAATCCAAACGCAGAACGACGCCCAAGTACAAGTTACATTTATTGTCTTTTTGCTCTTTTATCAATGTAGCCGCCGACAGACATTCAGTAGGTTGTTCATAACATTCTACCTTTTTTTTATACATCCATGCAATCACTTAATATATTCAAAGGATTCTGCTCTCACATATTTTCTGATACGTTGTTGCGTATTATCTACGGGTGTGTCAGATACTCCGGCTCTCCTCTCTTCCTCGTTTTGGGTAAATAACGGGTTACACTCGCCCCCTCCAATTTGCAGTGACGGCTCCATGGAACCCGCGGGCGCATTTAATTTGAGAATGTCCATTACCCGATCTTGCATGTTTAATGCATTTCTATTCCACTATTTTACCGTCATTATTGTTTCTTACCAATAAAGCAACATTTTAATTACTGCTTCTTGTGAGATGCTTTACTGTAATATCTCTGAAATGTTATTTATCAGTTCATCCGTGAACACAAAACGACGTGTTTGTTTAATCGTTTGATTCTTTGCTTCGCTTTATAAATCCACGCACGGATTTAAACTGCTGCGCTTACTTATCAGGAACTCCAATGACGGCAATCAGTACATACAATTTTTTCTCGATACTGTAATACCTTTCCAGCATTTTCTCCGCGAAGAGACGAGTTTTATTTTGTTGCGAGTAACCGCTCCAAATCAAATGTTGAGCGAAACGTTCCCAGATTTATGTTATACCGTCTGGGATCCGCACAGGGACATGAAGTTATAACTTAACTAAAAATGGCGACGGTCGAGTGACATTCCTCTAAGGACGGATACCGTTCAGTTGAACGAATTCATTGAGAAACTGCAAAGACCAGAAGATTAGCTCGTGGGATTAATTCGAGAAATGGAGATATTATTGCAACAAGCATCTGAACAACAATCATACAATCATAGTCATACAACTTGGAAACAGGCTCCGGCCGATCAAGATGCCCCGTCTGCATTAGTTCCATCTGCCTGCGTTTGGCCCATATGCCTGGAAATATTTTCTATCCATGTACCTGTCCAAATATATATTTTTAAATGTTGTTATATTACATGCTTCAACTACTTCCGGTGGCAGTTATTTCCATACACCCACTGTGTGAATCAGTTGCCCTTCAGGTTCCTATTAAATCTTTCCGCCTCATGTTAAACCTACGAGGTTTGGTTCTTGAGTATAGGACTCTGATCATCTACCCATGATCTTCTCCCCATGATCTTAGATACCTCTATAAGAGTATTCTTGTGCTCCAATGAATAAAGTTCCTAGCCCAACCTCTCCCAGTAGCTCAGAACCTGAAGTCCTGGTAAAATCCTCGTGAAACCTCTGCACTTTTTTACAGTTTCACAACATCTTTCCTATAGTTGGGTGACCAACACTTATCACAATATTCCAAACTGTGGACTCACCAATGGCTTACACAACTGTAACATAAGATCACAACTTCTATGCTCAATATAGACACAAAGTGCTGGAGTAACAGTGGGTCAGACAGCATCACTGGAGATAAAGAATGGGTGATGTTTCGGGTTCGAACCCTTCTTCAGACTGAAATAAGAGGGGAGGGAGTTGGAGGAAAGAAAATACCCGAAAAAAGCAGGGCCGGCAACAGATGATCAATGAAACGTAGAGATAATCCTTGTTCAATACGTACCAGGTCCCCGACCTCTACCTCCGTTACATTGACGACTGCTTTGAGGCCACCTCCTGCACCCACACACAACTGACTGACTTCATCCACTTCACCACCAACTTCCATCCGGCACTCCAATACACCTGGACCATTTCCGACACTTCCCTACCATTCCTTGACCTCACCATCTCCATCGCAGGGGACAGACTTCTGACCAACATACACTACAAACCCACTGACTCACATGGCTATCTGGACTACACGTCGTCCCACCCTGCCCCCTGTAAAGACTCCATCCCCTACTCCCAATTCCTCTGCCTATGCCGCATCTGCTCCCAGGATGAGACGTTCCACACCAGGGCATCGGAAATGTACTCGCTCTTCAGAGAACAGGGATTCCCCTCCTCCACCATAGATGAGGCTCGCACCAGGGTCTAGTCCATACCCCGCAACACTGCTCTCTCTCCCCATCCCCGCACTCGCAACAAGGGCAGAGTCCCCCTGGTCCTCATCTTTCACCCCACCAGCCGGCAAATTCAACAAATAATCCTCCGCCATTTCAGCCACCTCCAACGTGACCCCCCCACTCGCCACATCTTCCCATCTCACCCTATGTCTGCCTTCCGCAAAGACCGCTCCCTCCATAACTCCCTTGTCAATTCTTCCCTTCCCTCCCGTACCACCCCCTCCCCGTGCACTTTCCGTTGCAATCGCAAGAAATGCAACACCTATCCCTTCACCTCCCCCCTCGACTCCATTCAAGGACCCAAGCAGTCGTTCCAGGTGCGACAAAGGTTCACCTGTATCTCCTCCAACCTCATCTACTGCATCCGTGGCTCTAGATGTCAGCTGATTTACATCGGTGAGACTAAGCGCAGGTTGGGCGTTGTTTCGCCGAACACTTCCGCTCAGTCCGCAATAACCTAACTGAACTCCTGGGTGCTCAGCACTTCAACTCCCTCTCCCATTCCCAATCCAACCTCTCTGTCCTGGGTCTCCTCCATTGCCACAGTGAGCAACACCGGAAATTGGAGGAACAGCACCTCATATTCCGCCTGGGTTGCTTGCGTCCGGTTGGCATGAACATTGAATTCTCCCAATTTTGCTAGCCCTTGCTGTCTCCTCCTCTTCCTTAACCCTCGAGCTGTCTCCTCCCATCCCCCCGCCCTCAGGCTCCTCCTCCTCCCTTTTTCTTTCCTTCTCCCCCTCAACACCCATCAGTCTGAGGAAGGGTTTCGGCCCGAAATGTCACCTGTTTCCTTTGCTCCATAGATGCTGCTGCACCCGCTGAGTTTCTCAAGCATTTTTGTGTGCCTTAGAGATAATAGTCCATTGTTGGCTATGGAAGAGTTGAATGAAGGGATATAAGGATGTGAACAGTGGAACTAGTAGGACAACTAGGATGAGGTAGGGTACTTGAAATTCAATTTCTATCGTGTATTGTGTTCTTTTTATTCATATGGTTGTATAGTAACTCAAATTTCACTGTATCAATTGGTGTATGGGACAATAAATGTGAACTTGAACTTGAATTTGAATGTGAACTTGAACCGACATACATATCACTGGGCTGTAAGCTGCCCAGACAAAATATGCTGTACTGTTCCTCCAATTTACACATGGCCTCACTCTGACAGTGGAGGGGGCCCAGGACAGAAAGTCAGTGTGGGAATGGGAGTTAAAATATCTGGCAACTGGGAGATGGTGTAGACCAAGGCGGTCTGATTGTAAGTGTTCAGTAAAATGAGTGCCCAGTGTGTGCTTGGTCTCGCCGATATATAGGCGCCTACACCGAGAATAACGGATATAGCAAAGGAGGTGCAAGTGAACCTCTGCCTCATCTGGTAGGACTGTTGGTGTCCCTGGATGGAGTTGAGGGAGGAGATGTTGGGACTGGTGTTGCATCTCCTGCGGTTGCAGGGGAAAGTATCTGGGGAGTGTGCGGTTTGGGTGGGCTAGGATGAGTTAACCAGGGAGATGCGGAGGGAACGGTCTCTGTGGAAAGTGGAAAAGGGGTGGAAATGGGAAGATTTGGCTAGTGGTGGGATCCTGTTGGAGATGGCAAAAATGTCAGAGAATTATATGCTCTATGAGATGGCTGATAGGGTGAAAGGTGAGGGTGAGGGGGACTCTGTCCCTGGTGCGACCGGGAGGGGGTGGGGGAGGGGGGGGGGGGGAGCAAGAGCGGAGCTAATGGGTACCAAAGAGACCCCTGTGAAGGCCTCATCTATGTAGATGAAGGAATCCACAATCCCGTTTATATCATGGTGGAAAGGGTCAAAAACATCAAATTCCTGGGCGTGCATATTTCCGAAGATCTTTCCTGGTCCCAGCACACTGAAGCAATTATAAAGAAGGCACATCAGCACCTCTACTTCCTGAGAAGATTATGAAGAGTCAGTTTGTCAAGGAGGATTCTCTTAAACCTCTACAGGTGCACAGTAGAACGCATACTGACTGGCTGCAACATGGCCTGGTTCGGCAAGTTGAACGTCCAGGAGCGGAAAAGACTGCAGAAAGTTGTGACCACTGCCCAGTCCATCACTGGCTCTGACCTCCCCGCCATCGAAGGGATCTATCGCAGTCGCTGCCTCAAAAATGCTGCCAACATCATCAAAGACCCACACCATCCTGGTCACCCTCTCATTTCACCCCTGCCATCGGGAAGAAGGTACAGGAGCCTGATATCTTTAACATCCAGGTTCAGGAACAGCTTCTTCCCCATAGCCATCAGGCTATTAAACACAGCATCAAATAAGCTCTCAACAATAACAGTCTATTATTATTATTGCACTATATATTTTTATTTATTGTGTATACATGGTCTATGGTATATAGACACACTGAACCTTTGTCTTCTGTTTTGTATTATGTTTACATATTCTGTTGTGCTGCAGCAAGTAAGAATTTCATTGTCCTATTGGGACACATGACAATAAAACACTCTTGACTTGACGACTTAAGTCAGTGCAATGCTCCTCCTGCAGGTTGAGGGAAGGTGCAGGTACCCCTGATGTCCACACCTGTGGCAAGTGTGTCCGGATGCAGCTCCTTAAACACCGCAATAGGGAATTGGAGCAGCAGCTGCTTAATCTCTGGGCTTGCCAGGAAAATGAAAGTTTCTTGGACAGGGCTCATAGCGAGGTCGTCACACCGAAGAGCGAAGGTGGGTAACCACCAGGAAGGGAATTAAACATGGAATGCAGGTGAGCCCAGTGGCCGTATCTCTACAAAACAGATGGATCCGCTAGGGTGCTGATGGGGAGGATGACTCATCTAGGTTGTGCAGCCGTGGCAGGCGGGGCTGTGACTCCGACCCTGGCACTGAGGTTCAGCAGGGAAGGGTGACGTCAGGCAGAGCCATAGAGGTGGGCGACTCTATAGTTGGGGGTGCAGCCAGGACATTCTGCAGCAGCAGTCGAGACTCCAGGGTGGTGCTCTGTCTCCCACATGCCAGGGTGCAGGACATCATGGTGCGGCTTCATGACATCCTTAAGGAGGAGGAGGAACTGTCAGACGTCATTGAGCACAAATATTACAGGTAAGAAAAGGAAAAGGTTCTGCAATATGCTAGTTTAGTTGATATATATAATAATATAGGCTGTGGGCGGAGCATCAAAAATGTGTGTAGAATTTAACTTTTGTGACCCATGTGTGGAAACTACTTGAAATTTGGCACAGATTTAGACTAATTATAAATGAGAAGGAAGTCATAACTCGTCAGTGCCAAAAGATGCACATTAATTAATTAAGCTAATTAGAACATGAGATCTAAAAGATAAGCGTTATCTGGTGTTCAATGCTCATATTACTCCATTGGAGCATAATTTCGTGCTGCTGTCTATTTAGAAACATTGAGACATAGAAAATAGTTGCAGGAGGTGGCCATTCGGCACTTTGAGCCAGCACCGCCATTCATTGTGATCATGGCTGATTGTTCCCAATCAATAACCCATGCCTGTATTCTCCCCATATGCCTTGATTCCACTAGCCCCTAATGCTCTATCTAACTATCTCTTAAATCCATCCAGTGACTTGGCCTCCACTGCCCTCTGTGGTAGGGAATTCAACAAATTCAGAACTCTCTGGTTTTTCTTACCTCAGTCTTAAATGGCTTCCTCTTTATTCTAATACCGTGGCCCCTGGTTCTGGACTCACCCATCATTGGGAACATTTTTCGTGCATCTAGCTTTTCCAGTCCTTTTATAATTGCATATATTTCTATAAGATACCCCCTCATCCTTCTAAACTCCAGTGAATATACGCCTGGTCTTTTCAATCTTTCCTCATATGATAGTCCCGCCATCCAAGAGATCAATCTCGTGAACCTACGCTGCACTGCCTCAATCACAAGGATGTCCTTCCTCAAATTAGGAGACCAAAAGTGGACACAATACTCCAGATGTGGTCTCACCAGAGCCCTATACAACTGCAGAAGAACCTCTTTACTCCTACACTGAAATCCTCTTGTTATGAAGGCCAACATTCCATTAGCTTTCTTCACTGCCTGCTGTACCTGCACGCCAACTTTTCAGTGACTGGTGTACAAGGACGCCCAGGTCTCGCTGCACCTCCCCCTTGCCTAATCTAATCCCATTGAGATAATATTCTGCCCCTTTGTTTTTGCCGCCAAAGTGGATGACCTCACATTTATCTATATTATACTGCATCTGCCATGTATCTGCCCACTCACTCAACGTGTCCAGGTCACCCTGCAACCTCCTAACATCCTCTTCACAGTTCACATTGCAACCTAGCTTTGTGTCATCTGCAAACTTGCTAGTGTTGCTCCTAATTCCCTCTTCCAAATCATTAATATATATGGTAATTGCGGCCTCAACACCGAGCCTTGCGGCACTCAACTCGCCACTGCCTGCCATTCTGAAAAGGAACTGTTCACTCCTACTCTTTGCTTCCGGTCTGCCAACTAATTTTCTATCCATGTCAACACCCTACCCCCAATACCATGTGCTCTAATTTCAGTCACCAGTCTCCCGTGTGACTTATCAAAGGCTTTCTGAAAGTCTAAATACACTACATCCACTGACACCCCTTCATCCATTTTACTTGTCACATCCTCCAATATATCCAGAAGATTAATCAAGCATGATTTCAATTTCATAAATCCACGTTGACTTGGACTAATCCTATTGCTGGTTTCAAAATGCCCCATTATTACCTCTTTAATAATTGACTACAGCATTTTTCCCACCACCGAGGTCAGGCTAACTGGTCTGTAATTCCCCGTTTTCTCTCTTGCTCCTTTATTGAAAAATGGGATAAGGTTAGCTATCCTCCAATCCACAGGAACTGATCCTGAATCGATCGAACATTTAAACCATAGATTATTACACTATATATATATATATATATATATATATATATATATATATATATATATATATATATATATATATATATATATATATATAAATGCATATATCATATATATATATATATATATATATATATATATATATATATATATATATATATATATATATATATATATATATATATCAGACTAAGTGCAGACCCGTTGAGTCTGTTCCCCCAACGTGCGGTTGTGGGGGGGGGAGGCAAAATGCAATGTCGCACACCACTTCCTGGTTAGATAGTCCCTCCCCCTCCCTCCAGCAGGGACAGCAGAGAGAATGGGAAATTTTGTAAAAACATTAATATCTCTTTCAATTTTCATCGACGGGAAAAATCCTCGGCACACATGCGGCGGAGGGGGGCTCTGAGCGAGGTGGCCAAAAATGACAGCCATAGGTGGCGGCGTACTCTCGGAAATCGCAGCACAGAAAGCCAAAACCGGTCAAGAACAGACTTTTAGTAATATAGGTATATATATAATATATATATATATAGTATATACTAGACCAAGTGCCGACCCGTTGTGTCTGTTCCCCCAACGTGCGGTTATGGAGGGGGGAGATGGCATGCAACGTCACACACACACTAACTACCCCCCTCCCCCCCCCGCACTCACACTAATTACCCCCCTTGATATTATTATAAATTTGCCTCCTTTTACCCCATAACCACCCTACCCATCTACTGACGCATAGCCCCCAACTTGCAGTCACATATAGAGAGGGGTTGGGGGGGGGGGGGGGGGGTAGGGGTAGAGAGTGAGTGCAGAGGGAGATGGGGCAGCGCGACAGAGAGAGAGACAGAAACACAGAGAGAGGGGCAAGAGGGAGAGGGGGGTGGAGAGGAGGAGAAGAGGAAGGGTGCTTGAGGGGGGGAAAGGTGGGGGAGGAGGGGAGGAGAGAGAGGGTGAGAGTGAGGGGGTGAGAGAGTGGGTGCAGAGAGGGGGGTGAGGGGAGAGGTGGGGAGTGAGGGGGGAGGGTGGAGGGAAGAGAGTAGGAGGTGTGGAGGGGATGGGGTTTAGGGGAGGGAAGGAGGGGGAGGAGAGGGGAGGGGAGGGAGAGAGAGGGGGAGGAGAGGAGGGGGAGGAGAGGGGGAGGAGAGAGGGGGAGAGGTGGGGAGCAGGGAGGGGAGGAGAGGAGTGGTGAGAGTGAGGGGGGAGAGAGGGGGGGTGCTGAGAGAGGGGGGGTGAGGGCGGAGGGTGGAGGGAGGATGAGGGTAGGGGGTATGGAGGGGGGGGGTTTAGGGGAGCGGAGGGTGGAGGGGGGGGAGGGATGGCGGGGAGGAGGGGAGGGGGAGAGGGGAGGGGAGAGAGGGGGAGGAGGAGAGGGGGGGGGGAGGAGAGGGGGGAGGAGGAGGGGGAGAGAGGGGGGGGAGGAGGGGGGGGAGGGGGGGGGAGGGGGAGAGAGAGGGTGTGCTGAGGGGGAGAGGTGGGAAGCAGGGAGGGGGGTGGAGGGTGGAGAGATGGGGGTAGAGGTGTTGGAGGGAGGGGAGGGGGGTTTAGGGGAGGGATGATGGGGGAGGGGATAGAGGGGAGAAGGGAGAGAAAAAAAGGAGAGAGAGAGAGAGAGAGGGGGGAGGGGGGGGAGGGGGAGAGGAGAGGGGGGAGTGTGGTGAGTGGGGGAGAGGAGAGGGGGAGAGGAGAGAGGACAGGGGGTGGAGCAGGGGGGAGGGGAGGAGAGAGGGGGAGGGGGAGGAGAAGGGAGAAAGGAGGAGAGAGGGGAGGAGAGGGGGGAGAGGAGAGGGGGGGGAAAGGAAGGGGAAGAGAGGAGAGGGGGAGAGGAGAGGGGGGAGGTGAGAGGGGGAGGAGAGAGGGGGGAGGTGGGAGAGAGAGGTGGGAGGGGGAGAGGGAGGTGGGGAGCAGGGAGGGTGGAGGGAATGGGGTAGGGGTGTGTGGAGGGGGGGGAGGAGGGGGGGTGGGAGAGGGGGGGGGAGAGAGGGGGGCAGTGGAGAGGGGGGAGAGGTGGGGGAGAGGAGAGGGGGAGGGGGAGAGAAGGGGGGGGGGGAGGAGGGAGATGAGAGGGGTGAGGGGGAGGGGGAGGGGGAGAGGGAGAGGGGGAGAGGGGGAGAGGAGAGGGGGAGAGGAGAGGAGGAGGGGAGGATGGAGGGAGGGGGAGGAGAGAGGGGGGGAAGAGATGGGGAGCAGGGTGGGGAGGGAAGAGGGCAGGGGTGTGGAGGGGAGGGGGTTTAGGGGAGGGAGGGTGGGGGGGAGGGTATGGAGGGGAGGAGGGGGAGAGAGAGAGAGGGGGGGAGAGAAGGGCCAGGGGGGGAGAGAGAGGGAGAAGAAGTGGGGAGGAGAGAGGGAGAGAGAGGAGAGAGGGAGGAGGAGAGGAGAGGGGGGAGAGGAGAGGGGGGGGGAAGAGAGGAGGCGGAGAGGAGGCGGAGAGGAGAGGAGAGGGGGGAGATAAGAGGAGAGATGCGGGGAGAGGAGAGGTGGGGAGCAGGGAGGGATGGAGGGAATGGGGTAGGGGTGTGTGGGGGGGGAGAGGGGGAAGAGGAGGGGGGAGGAGGGGGGAGGGGAGGGGAGGGGAGGAGGGGGGGGAGTGGAGAGGGTGGGTGGGGAGAGGGGGCGAGAGGAGGGGGGGGGGGAGTGGAGTGGAGGGGAGAGAGAGGGAGGGAGGGGGGGAGAGGAGGAGGGGGGAGAGAGGAGAGGGGGGAGGGGCGGTGGGGAGAGGAGAGGGTGGAGAGGAGAGCAGGGGGGAGAGGAGAGGAGAGGAGGGGGAGAGGAGAGGAGAGGCAGGAGAGGAGAGGAGAGGGGGAAGAGTAGAGGGGGGAGAGGGAGAGGGGGGAGAGGGGGAGATGGGGAAGAGGAGAGGTGAGGGTTGGAGAGGAGAGGAGAGGGGGAGGAGAGGGGAGGAGAGGGAGGGTAGAGGAGAGGGGTGAGAGGAGAGGGGGGATGTGACCTCTCCTTCCCCATCTTGCAGAGACTGACAAGCACACACGTCCGGGTTCTATAGTCCCTCCCCCTCCCACCGGTAGGGGCATGGCATTCATGGCGTGGTTGACAGGAGAGAGAATCTCAACATTTTTAAAACACTAATAACTCTTTTATATTTCACGAATGGGAAAACTCCTCGGCACCTGATGAGTGGAGGGGGACTGAGTAAGATCATTTCATTTTCAAACCTCATTAAGGGTACTTACTCACAGGTGTGAAGAAATTTGTTCAGTGGAATTCAGAGCTCAGAGTGCCCTCCGTGTTGCAGGGACTAATTGAGGCACACCACTTCCTGGCACAACCTTGCCTATTACCCCTTGATAAGTAAAATTTTGGAGATAGCATCTTGTTAGTTAATATTCTTGCCGTAGGTCTATCGTAAAGTAGTTTAACCCATCTAATAAAATTCTCTCCCGTATTAGATTTTTGGAGTACCTTGTATAAATACTGCCATTCTACCTGATCAAATGCCTTCTCTGCATCCAGCGTAACAACTGAAATATCTTCATTGTCCTCATTGTGAGAGTACATTAGATTGAAAAGCCTTCTCAAATTATTAAATGATTGTCTTTTGGGTGTAAATCCCGTTTGATCCGTATTTATTAAATTGTTAATATAATTATTTAGTCTTCTAGCTAGAATCTTTGCTAAAATTTTCTGATCCGTATTTAGAAGTGAAATAGCTCAATAAGAACCCGGTTCATCTAAATCTTAATCTTTTTTTGGTATAAGCGTTATTGTTGCTTCTGCTAGGGTTTCTTGTAATTTATTTTCGGTATAAGCCTGCATGTATAAATTGAATAATCTTGGTACAATTGACTCCTGAAATCTTTTATAAAATTCATTACTAAAACCATCTGGTCCTGGGGTCTTCCCATTTTTCAGTGAGTTTATTATTTGTTTTATTTCCTCACTAGTAATCCGTGCTCCTAATTGCTCTTGTTCTAAACTATCCAATTTTGGGGGATTGCAATTATCTAAAAAATTTGTAATTTTACTAACATCTGTATTTATTTTAGATGTATATAAATTATGATAAAATTGGGCAAACCTCTTATTAATATCCTTTGGCAATGTTAGAAAGTCACCCTTATCCGATTTAATTTTAGTGATAATTTTTTCCTTTTCTTGTTGCTTCAGTTGCCTCACAAATAATTTATGTGGCTTATCCCCAAATTCGAAGTGTGCTTGTTTTGTAATTTGGAATAATCTTATTACTCTTGCCGATAGTATTCTATTGATTTTATATTTCAATAAAGGTATCTTATTATGTTTATCTATGGTTGGGTCAGTTGCATTGTCCAGTTCTAGTAATTTTATTTCCTGTTCTATCCACTGAAGATCTCTTTTATTTTCCTTATTTTGAAAACTTTGGTAAGAGATTATGACACCGCAAATATATGCCTTGAAGGTTTCCCATAATAGCGGTGCAGAAATACCCGGCGTGTAATTTATTTCGAAAAAAAAATGTGTTTGTTCTTTTATATACTCATAGCCCTGCGGGTTATTTAATATGTGTGCGTTGAATCTCCAAAAAGGTTTTATACCCTGCATTCCCTCAATTTTAAGTCTAAAAGTCAATGGTGAATGATCAGAAATAATACTATTACGATATGATGGTTTATTCGTATACGGGATTAATTTTGTGTCCAATAAGAAATAGTCAATTTGTGAATAAGTTTTATGAACTGATGAGTAAAATGAATATTCCCTACCACTTGGATTTGTTATTCTCCAAACGTCAGCTATGTTGTTATTTTTTATATGTATTTAAAAATTCACAGGTCTTACTTTTAACAAGACGCTTCCCTACCTTTATTGATTTATGTAAGTATGGGTCTATAACACAGATAAAATCTCCCCCCATTATTATATTTTGATAATTATGCTCTGCGATTAAATCTATTATTTTCTTAAAAAATTGTGGGTTATCAAAATTAGGCGCGTAAATATTTATCATAGTTAATGGTGTATTGTAAATTTCTCCCATGACTATAACGTATCTTCCCTCTTTATCAGATATGGATTTCTTTAATTTAAAAGGTATACCCTTCCGAATTATAATGGCCGTGCCTCTTGCTTTAGAGGTGAATAAGGAGTAATAGGATTGACCTATCCAGTTTGCCCTTAATCTGATCTGGGTTTGTTGTTTCAAATGTGTCTCTTGTAGGAAAGCAATATCTATATTTAGTGATTTTAATTGTGCCAGAATTTTACCCCTCTTAATTGGCTCGTTCGCACCTCTGATGTCCCAACTACAGAAAGTGAGACCTCCGATATTTGTTCGACTATTATCTTGCATTGGCTATTATTATCAGACTGTATGATTCATGTGATGCAGCCAAGTACCTCGTAATCCCGATTCCAGAGTTGTCCTTCATAATTTCTGCAGTAGTTTTACATCTCCTGACACTATTAAACATAATTAAGGGAAAGAGAAAAACATAACATAAAGTGTACATAAAAATTGTTAAGTCACACAACACATAATTGTGAATAAACAAAAAAAGTGTGTAAGTTATCAAAAGAGCGATATCTTACAAAAAAGCCACCAATGGTAGCTAGGATTGTTTTTAAATTGACCTCCGTCGATGGAATTATGCACTGGGCCTTACACCCCTATTAAAGTGTGACCCAACGTTAGTCGGTTCCCTCTAGTTGTAACCAAAATTATCATATCAGGTCAATTAATAGCTGAACAGTTTAAAATAGAATAAAAGAGAAGCTAGAAGATTTGGACTAAAATAAAAGTAATTATGGGTTACATTACCTCGTCAATAATTACACTTTTCATTAACCTGTATGTTAGTTAATTCATAATTAGTATTTAAAATATATGTCTAACCTCCCCCATGCTTCCTGCTATATGGTTAGTTGTGTTAGTGTAGTACATTACGCCTTTAACGTTAGTTGAGTTTATTGCACGTAAGTAGTTAATTAGTTAGTTAGTTATATGTTATATGTGTAAATAATAGGTCATATAGTGTTGGACAGATGCATCATATCATATCAATCACATCATATCAACAACGATGAGTTGGCCTACAGGGAGGAGGTCCAGCACTTAACAACCTGGCCCTTAACTCCAAAAAGACCAAGGAGCTCATTGTAGACTTCAGGAAGTCCAGAGGTGGCACGCACACCCCCATCCACATTAACGGGACGGAGGTGGAACATGTTTCTAGCTTCAGGTTCCTGAGAGTCAACATCTCAGATGACCTCTCTTGGACCCACAATACCTCAACTCTGATCAAGAAGGCTCACCAGCATCTCTTCTTCCTGAGGAGACTGAAGAAGGTCCATCGGTCTCCTCAGATCCTGGTGAACTTCTACCGCTGCACCATTGAGAGCATCCTTACCAACTGCATCACAGTATGGTATGGCAACTGCTCTGTCTCCGACCGGAAGGCATTGCAGAGGGTGGTGAAAATTGCCCAACACATCACCGACTCCTTGCTCCCCTCCATTGAGTCTGTCCAAAGCAAGCATTGTCTGCGGAGGGCGCTCAGCATCGCCAAGGACTGCTCTCACCCCAACCATGGACTGTTTACCCTCCTACCATCCGGGAGGCACTACAGGTCTCTCCGTTGCCGAACCAGCAGGTCGAGGAACAGCTTCTTCCCGGCGGCTGTCACTCTACTCAACAACGTACCTCGGTGACTGCCATTCACCACCCCCCCCCCCCGGACCCTTATTATTATTTATTCAAATCATTTGCTATGTCACCCTTCCAGGGAGATGCTAAATGCATTTCGTTGTCTCTGTACTGTACACTGACAATGACAATTAAAATTGAATCTGAATCTGAATCTGAATCTGAATCATGGCCATTTCAAAAGGGGACAGTCTCATAGTTGTCAGGGCTGAAGGGCTTGGCAATGAGCCTGCAACCTTGAGCTTCCATCTGTGCTTTCAGTTCAGAAATTAAATTCGGGCTGTGTTATTGAAAAAACACATTCTTGCCAGATAAGCCTGTCTTTGAGTGTCTTCATTGAAACAGAGAAAACAAGTTACACAGATAAAATTACTATTAATCTGTTCCTCCTTGAATTTTGTTTAAAATCTCCTGGGCATGCAAGCAGAGTCTGGGTCCGTGAATGAGCGTTGCATGCCGTTAAACAAAATTAGCATTTTCGCTGGATAGATCACGCCATAACGAACTTCAGAATGTCCATATAAAATACTGCTTGCCCTTTTAAACGCGCGTCTTTTTGCCAAAATTTCCCGAGGATAATCCCTGTAGAATCTTACGATATTATCAGAGAATGTAAGATTTTCTCCATAGGGTATCTTCTTTAATAGATTTTCCAAAGTTGAAATGTCTAGGAACTTTACTATAATTTGCCTTGGCGAAGCACTAACATGTTTTTGGCAGCGACCCACTCGATGTGCCACATCTATCTTTTGTTTTTCTGGCAGTTTGAAAACATCTTTATGTAGATCAGTGATAAAATCACACATTTGAAAGCCGTGTTCCGCACCCTCTTTAACTCCAAATATTCTCAGGTTTTGCCTTCTTGATCTGGCCTCTAAATCTTGACATTTCTCATTCAGTTTATTCGTTAGCTCCCAATTCGTATCATGTTGTTTTTTCAAACCTGTTATTTCGTGGCTCATCTGTTCCATTTCACCCTCCATCTCTTCCATCAATTTTTCCGTGTCTGCTAATTGCTTCAGCAGGGAGTCATGTTTATTGTTATAATCTCTCTGCATACTTTCCAATTCCTTCGCAGCTCTCAACTCCAAATCTTTAAACTGTTGGTTTAGGGCTTCATAAAGCTCTTTTACTTCGCCGCTGCGATTATCAATTTTCTTAAAAAGATTGTCCTCCATAGTGGAGAAGTTGTTCTGAATTGTAGAGTTCATTTTGGAAAATTGCTTCTGAAGATTTTTAGTGATGTCTTTAATAATATTAGCTCTTACCGTTTCTACCCAGCTTTTCATTCCTTTCTCCTTTGTATCACATCTCACAGCCATATCGCCGCTTGTTGGTTGTTGAGGCTCCAGCTCCTCTTCCAAACTTTCAAAAGTGAGTTCAGAAGTGGTTTGAAGCTCATCCAGACCCTTTTGGAGCTGGAAACTGATTGTAGTCTTCTTGGGTCTTCTCTAACGCTTCTCTTTTTCATCCGATTTTTACCGATAAAATCGTTTTAAATCCCTAATCCACCGGCACCGTTTGATGGAATCAGTAACCTCACCCTCGACGTTCAGCAATCCCGGTAAGAGTTTTTAAATCGATCCTGGCATGGGAGTCGACTTTAAACACGATTTGTCTGGAAGAGAGCTCAGTGCAGCTGCCTTCACTGCTTCATAGCAGCCACCGGAAGTCATTAGCCAGACATTCTACAGTGGAATTGTTAAATGAATTGAATGGAGCAGAGCGTCGGAGTTCGACATTCTAGAACTTGATCAGCATCTTTTACCTATAGAACAACCTTTCCCCGTCCTGCAACATCAGGAATCTCTCACATGGACTCAACAACCCGGTTATCTCCATTGCACGGGAAAAACTTTTGACATTGTGATTCAGACTTATGAAGATTAGTCTGAAACTGGGAAATGTGAAGTGAAATCCGCATTTTACCACAAATGCCACCAGATGAGACTAGAAATGGAACCCACTGAAAGACAATCCAACTACACGAATCCACGGAGTGTACATCTCTTGCGTATCGCGCTTCCTGCAAATTAATTAAATCTTCCAAGCTCCAGATATCTTGAGCTCAATGAAGGTAAAACCAGTATCGATAATCATTGCTCGACAAAGTTGAGAACAAAACCATTATTTCTTTGCATGTGGTTCCACCACAATCAGATCAGGTGAAAGAGGAGGTCTTTATGGACCCACGCAAGAGTTTCGGCATAAACAGTTGAATCCTTTGCGGAACTCATAGATTCATTGAGTCATACAGTATTGAAACGCCCAATGGCCCAACTTGCCCATGCCGACCAAGGTGTCCCATCTTATCTAGTTTCAGTTGTCTGCATGTAGCCCATATCCCTGTAAACCTTTCCTATCCATATGCCGGTCGAAGTGTCTTTTTGAATACGTTTATAGTGCCAGCCACAACTACCTCCTTTGCAAGCTCGTTCCATAGAGCCACCACCCTTTGTGCAAAAAGGTTGCCCCTCAGTTCCAATTAAATAATGCCCATCTCACTTCAAACCTGTGTTGTTTGGTTTTTGATTCCCTTACCCTGGGTAAAAAGACTTGGCATCTATTGAACTCATGATTTTAAACACATCTATAAGATTGTCGCCAAACCTCTTGTGCTCCAAGGAATAAAACGTTTGCTTGCCCAAATTCATCCTGTAGCTCAGGCCCTCAAGTCCTGACAACATTCTCACCAATCTTCTCTTCATTTTTTTTGCTTAATAACATCCTTCCTATATAATGGTGACCAGAACTGAACACGTGCTCAAAATGTTGCCTCACCAATGCCATGTAAGATAATGTCCCCACTTCTACATTGAAAATCCTGACTGATGAAGGCTAATGTACTGAAAGTTTTAATTACTACCCGTGGAATTACCTTCCTCGAACCGGGTACCTTTATTCTTGGTTACCTCTTCTGAACAACACCACCCATGCCCCGACAATTCGCTGACAACGTCCTGCCATGGTGTAACTTCCCAAAATACAGCACCTCAGAATTATCAGCATTAAACTCCATTGACCATTCCGCAGGCTTCTTGCCCAGCTGATCAGTAGGCTTCAGTAGTTTTGAAAACCATCTATGATACCAACCACTTTAGCGTCATCTGCAAACTTACTAATCAAGATGTGTGCATTCTCACCCAAATCGCTGTTATAAACCACAAACATCAATGGGCCCAGCACTGATCGAGGAGAAGCTAATTCCATATCCATTTAGCGAGCTCTTCCTGGATCAACTTTATCACCATGCCAAATCTTATTAAATACATTGCTGAGCTCCATAGTGACAACGTCTACAGCCCTGTCCTTCACAGCCCTCCAGGTTATTTTCTCATAAAATGGAATCAATTACATAAAACGCGAAGTTCCACTTACAAAACTTTGCTGATTATTCCTAATCAGTCCCAGTTTATCGCAACACATGTAATCTTATTCCCCCCCCCCCCCCCCCCCCCCCCCCCCCCCCCCCCCCCCCCCCCCCCCCAATCTTCTCCAGTAGTTGACCGACCACATGTTTTCAGTTCATGGATCTATAGTTTCCAGGTTTCTTCTTGCAGCCCCTCTTAATCAGCCTCCATGCGCCAACCTGTAGACATTCGGCGCCTCACCGGTGTCTAAGGGTGATTCATGTAACTGTGCCAGGACACTCGCAATTTCTTCTCTAGCTTCCCACAGCATCATCGGACATATCCAATCCGGCCCGTGAGATTTGTCTATCTTGAACTAACCATGTTGATTTCGTACAATATTAGTCTGAAACGCTATAATCTTCCATGAATGTTTTTATTCCTGGGCCATGCTGCAGTGCTTGAAAACATATTTTTGATAGTGTGTCATTTTCAGGGTATCTGTGAGTTTATTTCCTCGGCTTGAACATATGTCCCACAATGGCTATCTACAACCATGCAGCCACGAGTGGTGGAAGGGCTGAGCATTTAGTATCATGGTGCTGAATGCAGCAGTGCGGTTGCAAGGTGCATGCAAGGTGACATGGACAGATGGGTCTGATCGCGTTTGAAATGGCAACCCCATTACTGGAATTATCTGGTGTGATTCGATTTGCAGTATTCGGGATTTTGCAATTAAATTCCCGAACTGAAATAATTTGTCCCACAAGGATTTCACTCGATTATCGTCATCTGTTTTTCACATTTACTTTAAAAAAAACAATGTCTTAATTTCCCCGTAGAGATCGGAAAGAATATAAAAAGCTCTGGAGATATACGGCTTCAATATTCATTCGGTGAGATTACTCGCAGTCTAAAGGGACACATTGCTTCACATACAGGATGGTGCTCAATTATTACAACGTCGACAAAGTACTGTACGTGATCATTGCAGTCATTGGAGTTCCCGGTAAGTCAGGACAACAATACGTGTGGAACTGTACGTATTCATTGAGAGGGCAACGCGAGCACAGCTAAAGAAACAATTCGTTGCTTTCTTCAGATGTGAGATATAAATAATTCCGCGGATACGCGAGGGGACTTCTTCTGAAAACGAGAATTTAAAGGAAATCACCATTCCCATTAAATGAGAAGTAGTAAATGAGATATGAGAGTCCTGAATTAGTCTGTTACATTCGATGATGGAATGATTCCTGCAGATTAGGCCACCCGACAGTTTAATGAATGAGGGGAGAAGAGAATAGAAGGGATTACAGACTGTTAACCTAACATTAGTTATGTGCAAAATTGTACGGTAGTTTATATAGATGTGAAAATGAAACGAGTAAAATACATTAAAGTAAACGAGGATTCAAGAAGTGGAGATCGCGTTTGTGAAAGCTACTGAAAGTCGGGTTGCCTAATCTGCAGGAATCATGCCATCATCGAACGTTCATAAGCAAGAACTCGTGAAACTCACTAATTGGACTTTCAAAACGAGTCATGCGAGGGATGTTGTATGTAAATTAAAGCACATCGGAGTTCGGGTAATATGTTAGCATGAATTGTCAATTGGTGACGGAGTGCAATCAGTGATTAGATATAAGTTTATTATTGTTTTGTGTACAGAGGCACAATGAAAAACTTAGTTTTGCATGGTAACTAAAAATGTCACGTAATACTATACACAAATATAATCAATTCAAACTTAAGTACAATAAATAGAGCAAGGGAAGGCACACATTTCAGAAAGTAGTTCAGAGCATTGTAACCGAGCATTCAGACCACAGATTACATTCTATTTGGAATATGTTTGGAGGACCAAGAACCAAGAAAGCAAGAAACATATCTGTTTCAAGGCAGAGTTGGCAATGGGGTAGAGGTGAACCATATGCGGATGGAATCGTGGCTTATGGAAAGCCAATTCAGAAGCCTGGTAACAGAGGGGAAGATCTGTTCCTGAATCTGCTGGTGTGCATTTTTAAGCTCCTGTACCTTCTGTCCAACGAGAGCTGCCTCAATTGGGAGGTATTCACGACATCGATGGATTGGACAAACTTTGATTGTTTTCTCTGGAACGAACGAGGTTGATCCAATAGAAAAAATATATAATTATGAGAGGCATACGTAGGGTAGAGAGTCGTAATCTTTTTTCCAATGTGGAATGTCGAAAAATGGAGGGCATAGGTTTAAGATAAGAGAAGTAAAGTGTAAAGATGTGGAGGATGTCTTTTTTTTTAAATTATACTGCACACACAGGGGGTGGTTGGTGCCTAGAATGCGCTAACAAGGGTGATGGTGCCGGCAGATACGATAGTGGACTTTAAGAAGCTTTTAGATAGCAGATGCACATGGAGGGAATTGAGGATATGGATCATGTGGAACCAGAGGAGATGACTTTATCTTGACAGCATGTTGGCTGCGGACATAATGTGCTAAAGGGGCTGTGTCTTTGTTGTCCCTTTCTATGTTCCATGAAACTGCGCGGAAAGTGAATTCTGAGGTGGTTAAAGCAAGCTGGCAAGACTTTGTAGACAAACAGCGGATGCAATGTTTAGTTTATAGAAAAATGAATGGCATAGGATTTTCATTGCCACAATTTGTTGGGGACCATTGTCACTTTAATTGGTCAATGTGTCTTCCTATACTGGTAAATAATGTTACAACTGCAAGTGCATCAAGGCGTTAGGGGGACAAGTAGCCCGTGGGACTTCAACACATTGAATTTGTATAACTGTGATGAGGGTTTCGTGCTGCAACATTGTTGGGCTATGGTGAAAACTTACCTGGCGTCAAAGGGAAGATAAAGGTTCAAGGTTCAGATGTGCTGGAGAGGCAGAGCGATCTGAATACGGAGGTTTTGTCATACTTTATGCGATTGGGTGAATAATGCCCGTATTCACCTGAGTGTAGAAACACAGAGGAGATCTCATTATAATCGTGTATGGAATAGCCGAGGCAGTGGCCATGCAGTTCTGGTTCTGTTCATTACTCTGAATAGTTCGGAAGTAAGGAATTAACTGGATGACAACAAGAGAACCGGTGACCATATGCCTCTGGTAGCCTCCGTATTGTAGAATAGCTCGCCGAGGAGGGTCATGAGCTGGAGAGCGTCCAGTGAATCCGAAGCTGTTTATTGATGCTGAGTGTGCATGCTGGGAGACTTGCCTTATAACTGCCCCCGTCTCCTGCTGAATACTGCAGATCAAGTGCAATCCTCCTGAAGCTTTCCCCGTCTCTTTTCAGACACGGAGCTTCCAGAAGTACGTTCTTACTGATGGATAGACACAAAATGTAGGAGTAACTTAGCGGGTCAGACTTTTCTCCATAAGCAATGGCTGACGTTTCGGGTCAACCCTTCTTCGGAGTGAGAGTCAGGGGAAAGGGAAACGTAATATATAGACTGTGATGTAGAGATATATAGACAAATGAACGAAAGATTTGTAAAATGTAACGGTGATAAAGGAGACAGTCCATTGTTTGCTGTTTGTTGGGTGAGAACTAGTACAGGCAATGAGACTTAACAAGACCACTTTGAAGCTGGTACAATGTGGGTAGGGGAGGGAGTGCCGGGGTTACTTGTAGTTAGAGAAATCAATATCATACCAAGCTGTAAGGTCTAAGCGAAATATGAGTTGCTGTTCATCCAATTTGCGTTTTGCCTCACAATGGAGGAGGACTAGGACAGAAAGGTCAGTGTGCGAATGGGAGGGAGGGTTAAAGTGCTGAGCAACAAGGATATCAGGTAGGTTAAGGCGGACTGAGCGGAGGTGTTCAGCGAAACGATCGCCCAGTCTACGTTTCGGCTCGCCGATGTATAATGATCCACACATTGAACAACGGATACATTAGATGAGGTTGGAGGAGGTGCAAGTGACCCTCCGTCTCACCTGAAGGACCTGGCGGTGTCCCTGGACGAGGGAGAAGGTTTAGGGACAGGTGTAGCAGCTCCCGCGGTTGCAGGAGAATGTACATGGGGAGGGAGTGGTTTTGGTGCAAAGGGATGAGTTAACCAGGGATTTTCGGAGAAAACGGAAAGGGGTGGAGATGGGAAGATGTGACTGATGGTGGGATCCCGTTGATCGTGGCGAAATGTCGGAGGATCATGTGTTGTAAGCGACGGCTGATGGGGGGAAAGCCCCCCCCCCCCCCTAGTCCTTACTTTTGTTAGAGTGAAGCTCAACGCAAATTGGAGGAATAGCATCTCATAATTCGCGTGGGCAGCTAACGGCCAAGTGTTGTGAGTATTAATTCATCTAACTTCAACTAAACCCCGCATTATTTCTCTCTCCACAACCCCCCACCCAAGGCGCACCAGCTTCTCGTGTTGGCCCCAAAAAACAGCGAACAATGGCCTGTTAGCATCGTTACTTGTTTTGCATATTTTTCATGCATTTGTTCTATATCTCTCTACATCATCGTCTCGCTCTATCGTATCCCCTTTCCCCTAACTTGCAGTCTGAGGAAGGGTCTCGGCCCGAAACGTCATCTATTCCATTTCTCCAGTGATGCTGTCTGACCCGCTAAATTACTCCAGCTTTTTGTTTCTAACTTCAGTTTAAACCAGCATCTGCAGTTTCCTTCTCCACATCAATACCAGACCCGGGTCAAATATGTAAAGGGTTTGTCAGCATGGATAGAGATTTAAACGCACCATGTCTCGTCCATTCATTCATCCATCCATTCACCCATTCATTAATTCTCCTCCTAGGAATACAATATTACTCGGGGCCATTATCCTCGTCATTCCAAATCTTTCTTTTCACACAAAAGGGCTATTTATTGGACAAATGGGGCTGTGTTTGTTTTTGTTTTTAAATTAGAAGTAATGTACATACATCTTAATCATGATATGCAACATACTGCATTTCTTGTACAAATTATTTGTTTTAACTTCAAGCTATAATATAAAAAGAGAAAAGAGAAAGAAGAGAAGAGTGAGGATAGTAGTGAAGTATAGTCCGCAGTAGTTGAACAAGTTAGGGCTTTATTCTTTGGAGCGCAGAAGGTTAAGGGGGGACTTGATAGAGGTTTTTAAAATGATGAGAGGGATAGACAGAGTTGACGTGGAAAAGCTTTTCCCACTGAGAGTAGGGAAGATTCAAACAAGGGGACATGACATGAGAATTAAGGGACTGAAGTTTAGGGGTAACATGAGGGGGAACTTCTTTACTCATAGAGTGGTGGCTGTGTGGAATGAGCTTCCAGTGAAGGTGGTGGAGGCAGGTTCGTTTTTATCATTTAAAAATAAATTGGACAATTATATGGATGGGAAAGGAATGGAGGGTTATGGTCTGAGCGCGGGTATATGGGACTAGGGGAGATTATGTGTTCGGCACGGACTAGAAGGGTCGATATGGCCTGTTTCCGTGCTGTAATTGTTATATGGTTATATGGTTATATGGTTGGCGTTAAATGAATGATGATGGTTAAGTAGACAGCGTGTTTGAAAATGTGAAAAAAAGAAGAGAAAAATGCCCCAATGAGAAGAGGGCCTTAAGAAAAGAAAATAAATAAGTAAAGAATCCAAAAAAAAGGTAAATCTCAACAAAAAAGAAAGGTAATGTGCCTAATTCATAATGATTCACACCCATCACCTAGTTCTAAAACAATTACTTGCCAGGGTTGTGTTGCACCATATTACACTTGTAACAAATCAACGAAAGGTGACCATATTCTTAAGAAGTGCCCTGGATTTCTTGCTAGAACGAGTCTCATTTCCTCAAAATGTAACATGTCCGACATATTTGTAATCCACATTTTGAACGTTGAGATAGGAGCGTTATAACAGAATTTAAGTATGTTTTTTTTGCCGTTATCAAACCTTTGTTTAATAACCATCTTTGAAATGTAGTTCGTTCAGAACAGGCTTCCATTGCTCCGAAGATATTCCGTTCTGTATTAATTAAAATATTTTTGAAAAACTTAAAAAAAATCGTTCCAAAATCTCTGAAGTTTCGCACGGGATACAAATGAGTGTGCTATTGTTCCCTCTTTAGTTAGGCACTTATCACAGATGGGAGAGACATTTTGAAAATGTTATTTAGTTTTGTTTTTGAGTAATATAATCTGTGTAAATTTTTTAATTGAATCAATGTGTGTCTAACGTTAATCGAACATTTATGTACATATAACAAATACTATTCTCTGTCCTTGGAGATTTAGAAACATAGACATAGAAACATAGAAAACAGGTGCAGGAGTAGGCCATTCGACCCTTCGAGCCTGCACTGCCATTTGATATGATCATGGCTGATCATCCAACTCAGTATCCCATTCTGCCTTCTCTCCATACCCTCTGATCCCTTTAGCCACAAGGGCCACATCTAACTCCCTCTTAAATATAGCCAACGAACTGGCCTCAACTACCTTCTGTGGCAGAGAATTCCACACATTCACCACTCTCTGTGTAAAAAATGATTTTCTCATCTCGGTCCTGAAAGACTTCCCTCTTATCCTTAAACTGTGATCCCTAGTTCTTGACTTCCCCAACATCTGGAATAATCTTCCTGCATCTAGCCTGTCCAACCCCTAAAGAATTTTGCAACTTTCTATAAGATCCCACCTCAATCTTCTGAATTCTAGCGTGTACAAGCAGAGTCTATCCATTATTTCTCCATTTCAAAGTCCAGCCATCCCAGGAATCAGTCTGGCGAACCTTCTCTGTACTCAGTATGGCAAGAATGTCTTTCCTCAGATTGGGCGACCATAAATTGTACGCAATACTCCAGGGGTGGTCTCACCAAGACCCTGTAGAACTGCAATAGAACCTCCCTGCTCTTATACTCAAATGTCTATTTCTATAGACAATTCTTGTTCCGATTATTTTATTATACCTTCTGTCGAAGGTTTATCTATATTTAAAATAGTATTATAAAAATACGATGTTAAGTGATCCAATTCTACCTGTCTATTCATGCCTTGCTCTGGAGGGTCCATATAACGATATAACCATATAACACTTAGAGCACGGAAACAGGCCATCTCGGCCCTACAAGTCCGTGCCGAACAATTTTTTTCCCCTTAGTCCCACCTGCCTGCACTCATACCATAACCATCCATTCCCTTCTCATCCATATGCCTATCCAATTTATTTTTAAATGATACCTATGAACCTGCCTCCACCACTTCCACTTGAAGCTCATTCCACACCGCTACCACTCTCTGAGTAAAGAAGTTCCCCCTCATATTACCCCTAAACTTCTGTCCCTTAATTCTGAAGTCATGTCCTCTTGTTTGAATCTTCCCTATTCTCAAAGGGAAAAGCTTGTCCACATCAACTCTGTCTATCCCTCTCATCATTTTAAAGACCTCTATCAGGTCCCCCCTTAACCTTCTGCGCTCCAGAGAATAAAGACCTAACTTATTCAACCTATCTCTGTAACTTAGTTGTTGAAACCCAGGCAACAGTCTAGTAAATCTCCTCTGTACTCTCTCTATTTTGTTGACATCCTTCCTATAATTGGGCGACCAAAATTGTACACCATACTCCAGATTTGGTCTCACCAATGCCTTGTACAATTTTAACATTACATCCCAGCTTCTATACTCAACTTCAAATTTTGATTATCTTGTGCGTGTTTTTTCAAATAATCTCGGGTTTGTAAGTATCTAACATATTGGTTACTTTCCAAATTGTATTTAAGCTGTAAATCTTGGAATGGTAGGAGATTTCCCTCTTCATACAAATCTTCCCAAGTCTTAATTCCTAATCGTTCCGTTGGGCTGTGTTTGGGATAGTATTTAAATTGGCTCGATTCTGACCTCAACTATTTTGCCCGACAATATTCAGCCTGTGGTCAACTAATTGATTACGAGTTGAACCATGTGCATTGTCCTCCCTTCTCTTTCCGCAGTGAACATCGTGGCGATTGTGATCCTGTCCCGGGGAAAGTGCGGCCTCTCCACCTGCACCACTCGCTACCTGGTGGCCATGGCAGCCGGCGATCTACTGGTCATCATCAACGAGGTCATTTTGTTTCGTATAAACATACATTATTTCCCGTGGTGTTTCCTGCATCTCACCCCCATTTGCAGCCTCACCCAGATACTGACCAACTCATCCACAAACCTTTCTGTCTGGTTTACCGTCGCTTTCACTTTTGATCGATTTGTTGCCATTTGCTCCCAGAAACTGAAAACAAAATATTGCACTGGGAAAATATCGGCAGTAATTATATCCGTAATCAGCATTTTCATCTGTCTGAAAAATGTTCCCCATTACTTCACTCAGGAAGCTTATATAGTCATCGACAATGTACCGTGGGGCTGCCGTCTGAGGGCATATATTTCCGAACAAGTCGTGTGGTTGGCATGGGACTGGTTCGCCACTTTCTTATCTCCATTGCTCCCTTTCGCTATAATCATACTGCTCAACGCTCTGACAGTCCGCCACATTTTAGTGGCCAACAGGGCCCGTAATCGACTCATGGGTCAGAACAAGGGGGAGAACCGCAGTGACCCGGAGATGGAGAGCAGGAGGAGGTCTATCATTCTACTTTTCGCTCTCTCTGCTACCTTCATACTGCTCTGGCTGACGACCGTAATAAACTTCTTCTATTCTCAGGCTAAAGGACCAGGAAGAGAAGGGAACGATGCGGAGTTTATCTTTAACAATGTCGGCCATTTGTTGAGAAATCTCAGCTGCTGCACGAACACGTTTATTTACGCGGCAACCCAGACCAAATTCAGGGAGCAGGTGAAGAATGCGGTAACATATCCGGTCACTGCCGGGATCCGCTTCTTTAGGAAAGTTAACCATTGACCGCGGTGCTCAGTAGCTGCGCTGGGTCCGGTCTTGCCGCCTGTCTCCGCCGTGTGGCCCATTGCTGATCACTGCCCAGAGCTCCGTGCTGAGACCATTACAATGCCCGCTCCCGCCGTGTGGCCCATTGCTGGTCACTGCCCAGAGCTCCGTGCTGAGACCATTACAGTGCCCGCTCAATTGGGCCTGTGGTCAACTCATTGATTACGAGTTGAGCCTTGCGCATTTTCCTCCCTTCTCTTTCCGCAGTGAATATCGTGGCGATTGTGATCCTGTCCTGGGGAAAGTGCGGCCTCTCCACCTGCACCACTCGCTACCTGTTGGCCATGGCAGCCGGCGATCTACTGGTCATCATCAACGAGGTCCCAGTGCCCAATTCATTGTCCTCATCGTTTCCAACCAGGACCTGAGGACAATGACTTGGACCTCTAAACCCGGCCGCTGATCCTCTCTTCTCAATGAAGAAGCCATTCACCACAAAGACCCATGGTGTCATAGTCAGAGGAAATAAGGCCCTTTGGCACACTGTGCTCGGGCCCAGCATCCGTTGCCTATCAATGCTAATTTTCGTCCTTAACCAGGCTATTACTAGTCCATACCAGGGCTTCCAGAAGCTTTCCTGAATTGGTTTTAAACAAGTGAGAGTTCCACATTCTACCACATTGAGATGCTCTCTTCCCAGAGTTTATTTAGCCTTGGGGTAAAACGATGTTAAACTTAAACCCGTTCTTAATCGTCCATCAGTTACAGTAGCCGTACGCATGCACTTACAAATACTTCCATAGAAGGGGAAATTAATATGCACCATTTCTCTGCGCCAATTAATTTGACATTTAATTGACAATTAATTGTATATTGCAGGTAGATGGGACTAGGTGAGAATACGTGTTCGGCACGGACTAGAAGGGCCGAGATGGCCTGTTTCCGTACTGTAATTGTTATATGGTTATATGGTTATTTATGGACATATTTCAAGTAGCTGACTCGCAAACCCTGTCCACGTGAAGGGAAACAAAGTCCAACAATCGATGTGCACAACGGAACTGCTCCATCCTAGGCTCACCTGCTGCTGAATATCTTAGAAACATAGAAACATAGAAATTAGGTGCAGGAGTAGGCCATTCGGCCCTTCGAGCCTGCACCGCCATTCAATATGATCATGGCTGATCATCCAACTCAGTATCCCGTACCTGACTTCTCTCCATACCCTCTGATCCCCTCAGCCACAAGGGCCACACCTAACTCCCTCTTAAATATAGCCAATGAACTGGCCTCAACTACCCTCTGTGGCAGAGAGTTCCAGAGATTCACCACTCTCTGTGTGAAAAAAGTTCTTCTCATCTCGGTTTTAAAGGATTCCCCCCTTATGCTTAAGCTGTGACCCCTTGTCCTGGACTTCCCCAACATCGGGAGCAATCTTCCTGCATCTAGCCTGTCCAACCCCTTAAGAATTTTGTAAGTTTCTATAAGATCCCCTCTCAATCTCCTAAATTCTAGAGAGTATAAACCAAGTCTATCCAGTCTTTCTTCATAAGACAGTCCTGACACCCATGACATCTTCTGCCTCTTTTCCACAATCCACACATCCTGCCTCCCTACTGATATTCAGGACTGCACGCAGGCCCTCTCGTAGATGAACTGAGGCCCGGGCCAATTTCAATTTTAGAGGCCTCCAAATCAAGATCCCTTTGAAGCAGTCAAGCATGAAGCTCAAGTCAATTGGTGCTCGATGCCCCCCCCCCCCCCCCCCCCCCCCGTAGTTCTCCGGCCCCTGACAAAAACATCTTTGCACAGTTTTGCTCTTAACTATTCCATGCCCGGCTAAAGGAAGACAAATAGCCTTACTTGATGGAAATATATGAAAGTATGAAAGGCGTCGATAGCGTAGACATTCAGAACCAGTCGAAATGGAAACTAAGGTGGAAATGTTAAAGGGTGGAGGACATAGCTTTAAGGTAAGAGGGAAACAGATTAATGGGGCACGCAGTGCCTAGAACGCACTGCGTGCGATAGTGGCGTTTAAGTGTATTTTAGACAGGTACGTGGATGTGTTGAGAATGGAGGAGTCCGCATCATATGTGGGCAGTTGAGGGCAGCTTATTTGGTAATGTGGGTCGATTACTGTGCTGTACATTTCTATATTCTATGTATTAATTTCACACGTCAGCCTGTGCGAATGCTTGGAGATGCCCCTGTTCCTCAATAAGACTTTAGCAAATCATTGCCTTAGTATAGCACACCACAACCTGAAAATCCACTTATCATAGCTAATCTTACTTTTACATTCATATTCTACAGCCGAGGTCGGACCTCATCATTGTATGGCAAGGAGTTGCGATGCTGGTTACTTCGAAGTTAGACACAAAAAGCTGTAGTGATTCAGCGGCCCAGACAGCATTTCTGGAGAAAAGGAAAAGGCGTCGTTTGTAATCGAGACTATGTCGGTCTGAAGAAGCGTCTCGACCCGAAATGTCACCTATTCCTTTTGTCCAAAAACGCTGCCTGACCCGCTGGGTTACTCTGGCATTTTGTGTCTATACTCTCCATCATTACAATATTTCATGTCATTTGCGAATGTTTAAATTCGCCAGATGTATTAATGTGCATAACCTTTAGGAAAAGGTCCAGTACAGTACCCTGGGATGTTTGATGTTTGTTACACGTACAGGGCGCGGATTTCCACCGCGCATTGTCCTGGCCAGTCACATCCTGGCACACGATTAGTTTCAGATTTAAACTAAAACTTCAGTCTGGATTCCGTTGGGCAAATTGTGAAATGTTTCATTAAAATTTGTGTAGATATATTTATCATACAACTTTCTTGCCACAATTGCACGCACATTCACCATAATAATCAACTTTGTTAGGCAAGATCTTCAGTTAAAAGCCATGCAAACCACTGCTGATCAAACCATCCCTGGTGAACTCCTGCCACTGCAAGTGCAGATTCAGCCGTCCTCGCATTTATTACATCTGCGTTTTTGTAATTACAGAGCACCTTTCATTTCCTCCATTATGGTCTCAGAGTTTTTTTTTAATTTTCCGTCCGGACCGCAGTAACATTGCTCCCTCGCAAAAGTAAGGCATGCATACCATCAGATGCCCGGGTATGGTCAGTATGAAGAAGCCAAACATAATATTTTTATGCTACATTTTCCAGAATTGCACCCCTCCCATCCCGCCTCGCCCCCCCCCCCTCCCCGTCCCCGTCCCCGTCTCCTCTAGTCCCTCGTCCACCCCCTTGTCCCTCATTCCCCACCAAATTTCCATCTAACAATACACTTGAAACCGGGGAGATATATTAATTTACCTCTTCGCACGCAGCCTCCAGCTCAGTCCACTTGCCACGTTACCCGCTAGCGGGCGCTACACTTACCCGGCCAACGCCTTACCTTAAATACACTAACAGCAAACTCTATTCCTGCCCTTTCCTCAAAAAACTAAGAGGTTGCCAGCGACCTAAGAGTTAGCTCTTGCTGTTTATTTAACACATTTTGTCATTTATGAATTAAACACTCAGTACTCCATTTTGGGAGAACTTTAAGGTTCCTTGTATGTTTTGCCTTGGCTTTCTGCCAGACACTGGAACACACAGTATGTGGAGTGTCCAGCCAGGGTAAGTCTTGTATTGGAAATCACCTTGTCCAGGTAAATGGTGTTGCAGAGAACATTTTGGGAACAGTGACACGGACTCATTAGCCTCCCCGATAGCTATGGATAAGGATAAGCCCGGACCGCGTGGAAAATGCTAAATGGGGTAGCTGGCAGCAGCATTGATAGGAATGAGCGGGGGAGAGTAATTGGGAGCGGTGGTTATTGGGTAAGTCTACATCTGACATAAGAAGATATGACCATCATGTCCTGTGAGGAAGACGATGAAAGCAAAATTAGGGATTCATGATGCTATTAATTTCGTAAACAAGTAAACTGATTAATATGCACTGATTAGGAAGCTCTAATCGGACATTGCCCTTGAGGAATATACAGCAAACAGAAGCGAAATTAAACAGGGAATCGTGGCACTAAAGTGCCATGGAATGTCTTTGCCGATGATTAAAGAGAATCTCAAGGCATTTTTTGTATACATCAAAAACAAGAAGAGGTGGGAGAGGGTGGAATGTGGACTAGAAATGGAGCCAGGTTTAGCGGGGAGTTAATAAACATATACCTTGCATCGATATACACCAGGGCAAATGACATGGAGGATTGCAGGGTCAGGGAATGACAGGCTGATATTTAACCTAGAGCTTTTTAATTTCAAGAAGGAGGTGCTGGAACTCTTGAAGAGTATTAAGATGCACGTCCCCAGACCATGATGTGAATGATACGAGGTTATTTGGACAGGTGAGAGATGAAAATGGTGCGGACAACAGGAATATTTTTTAACCCTTTTAGCCACAAGCGAGATCCCAGAGAAACAGTGAATAACCGATGATGTTCCACTACATAAGATGTGCAGGAGAAAGAAACCTAAACAATTTTTGGCCGGTAATCTTTCATCTGCGGTAGGAATATTTTTAGGTATATTCACGTGTTGCAAAGTACAGACCTGTGAGGGATTGTCAACATTGTAGACTGAAGCCCAACAAACCTGATTGAGTTTTTGTTTGTGATAGTGATGAACTTATTGTTGAGAATATGGCAGTGCATGTCGGCGACATGGACTTTGGTAAAGTTTTCGACAAGGTCCCTGGTGGTGGACTGATCTGGGAAATTAACACCCTGCCATCTATGCAAATGTGGCCAAAATTGGGCAGGACATGGATGAGAACGTGTAATGTTGAGTTGTGTGTTTCAGACTGACCGTCTGCGGCCACAGGTGTGCTGCAACGATTAGTTTTGAGATCTGCGTTGCTAGTGATATAAATAAATAATTTGGACCTAAATAAAGATGAGCTCGTTAGTAAGTTTGCAGAGATACAACATTTAAAGAAGTTATGATAGTGAGGATGTTTGATAAGATATTGATCAGAATATGGACCGGTTGGTAAATGGGCAGATAATGCTGTTTAATCCCGAGAAGTATGAAATGTTTCACTTTGGGATATCAAATGTAATGAAGAGATGCGTAATGACGGGCTGAGGATCGTTGATGTACAGAGTCGTCTGGTGGTGCACATTCAATGCTCCTTGAAAGTTGCAAAACCATACGCACGGTGCTAATGAAGGATTCCTTGCCTTCGGCGATCGGTGTGCTGAGTATAAAAAGCAGGAGGTCACGATGCAGCTGTATACGTCTTTGGTCAGACCACGTTTGGCGTTTTGTGCGCAGTTCTGGTCGCTACTGTCCCACGGTACGAATTCATTCAAAGAGCTCTCCCGAGTTTAAAAAAATCAAACTCGTGGTAAGCACGGAGAATGAACGTAGCGGGTACGTCGGAGCACGGGGACGTCTCTTCGCGGCTCGTAACGCGAACGGCAGGTACTCGGGAAGACTCTCTAACGGCAGGTAAGCACGGGAAGACTCGTGAAGAGTTTTTAACATGTTGAAAAATGTCTACGAGAGCCCAGAGTACCGACGAGTGGCCATTACGGTAAATCTCCGTGTTCGAATCGGGGCAAATTCGGGAAATCTCTTGGAATGAACTCGTACCATGGGACAGGGTATTACTACCAGAAAGTGATTGCGGGTCTGTAAAGGATACAGAAGAGATTCACCAGAATGTTACCTGATTTAAAGAGTATTATATATAAGAAAGGGATTTGACAAAGTTGGGATCCCGTTGGAGGTGGCGAAAATGTTGGGGGATTATATGCGTAAGCAACGTCTCTCAGAAACATAGACAATAGGTGCAGGAGTAGGCCATTCTGATCATCCACAATCAGTACACCGTTCCTGCCTTCTCCACATGTCCCTTGATTCTGTGAGCTCTAAGAGCTCTATCTAACTCTCTTTTGAATGCATTCTGAGTTAGAGAATTCCACAAATTCACAACTTGCTGGGTGAATAAGTTTTTACTCACCTTACGCTCTCTAGTTCAGTCAACAACGCACTGAAGCACTGTAACAACTAAATTAAATAGCACATTCCACTATACAACACCTAAACCACCACAGGTTCGATCCTTGTCTTTGCCAGGCCAAGCCCTTCAGCCTCCTGCAAGTAGACACACTCCAAAAGGTCACGCAGTCCCAAGCACACTTCCAGAACATCGACAAAGGACTCGTGGGGTGCGTTTTATAGGTCCCCGAACCTTGAGGGGCCAAACTACATATGGATGGTCTCTTTACAATCAAATCAAACATTAATTACAGCAACACATTATTGACAGTTCCCCGAACCATTAACACAGTCTCCCATACATTGTTTCTAGGAGAAGCTTCTGGAAGTCATGCCACATTACCTGAGTAATGCAACATTTATCCTGGAATTCAAAACAACCCTGCCAGGGCTTAACACTTTGGCCAATCGACAAAGAGCAGGGTAACTGTCTAGCAACATTATTTACAATATTTACAATGCTTCTGCAGTAGTCCAATCATATCAATGCATTTAAGTTTGTTTGCAGAGTTTCTATACATCTCATCAATTAAGGGGAAATGAGGAGAACACCTCGATCCTTCACCATCCTGCATATCATTCTGAGGCTCAGACTAATCAGCGCCATCCAAAGCCTATAATTTTCCACTGACTAAGGTTAAGCAACAGACAAATGCAGGGATCCTCCATTTTATGATGCCTTTAATTTTGTCAATATTAACATTCCCCCCCCCCCCCCCCGTTTTATCATTGATGATACACCTCATCATTAAAGATAACCCAAATTACAATAACGACTGTTTCACTCCATCAAATGTCCTAACAAAATGATGCTGATGTATTTTCCCAGAATTCCATCAAGCTTCCTGAGTTTTCGTGGGCATAGCTTCATGATTCCCGTCTGATGAGTCTTCATCTCCTGAATATTCATGGGCGCGACTCCCATCCATCAATCTTGATAGTTCATCTGTGCTTGATCCATAATAGAGCCTATAGTTTCTAAGAGAACCTAGATGAAGTAAGTTAGCGATCCATACTTTTATAATTATGGAACCCATGCATTCCTTTCATCCACTGTCAACAAAAGGCCTTTCTCTGTATACTATTCCTATTCTGTGATACAATCCTTCCCATACTATGATCATCACTAACATGTAGTCAGTTATCTCCGCAGTCACGTGGTTTCCAATGTACTCCTAATGAAGGTTCCTCAAATGAATTTCAACTGGGTTCAGTCCAAATTTCCCTACAGGCGTGACTCTTATTCAAAACAACCATGGGGGATGCTTCAATTCAGCTAAATCCACTCAGCCTTTAATTTACTATTTTGAGTTGCAGGGTCTGCCTTTCTCATTTCCAATCCATAGCTTGTGGTCGATAAGCACAATTCAATCCAATTGCTGTGGAATTCCCAGCTATTTTATTTCATCAATTTATTTCAATATGTTGTGGATCATTATTTTAAATCAAGCCAATTAAGAATGCCGAATCTAGGGACAATTTTCTCTACACCTTGATAATAGTAGCCACTTTATTATCAAGGGTTAGATACGTTTTGGTCAACTGGTCAAACACATAGACTCTGACAACAAGTACCCACTCCCTTGGTACTTCTTCCAACCTAATCAACTATTTTTCTAGTATGTTGAACAGACTCACAGGCAATAGGGAGTTTTCCTTATAACTAATCTCCTCCTATCACTGAGTACCTTTCTGGATGGTTAGTATTGACCTCTCTGAGGGGAACTCATCATTTGAAATTTCAGTCCACCTCATCATTCTACACCAACACCAGGGCATTTCCGTCACTGTTAAATCCACACCGTGATTTCTGATATCTACAATGGTCTGCCCTTTTCTTGATAATCACTAAACAGTTCCGTCCCATCTCCAGTTGTTCTCCTATGGGTGAGACAAGGAAAGATGCCAAGTCAATAATCAATTCTCCAATTATTTTTTTTAAACTATATCCCGTGTCATTTCCAAATACTACATTTTTAAAGTCCTTATTCCTAACTCACAATTAATCAAAATTTAGGCGCGAAGTAGGTGTCCCCGAACCACAGAGGAGTTTTCATACCCAGATTTCCATATTCAGTTAACTCTTTTAAATTGGAGCTTGCCTCAATGGTCTCGAGAGGCCGTCTGTATTTCTTCAAATTTATGAGACGTCGTTCTTCCCTTTTCACTGGTGTCAAATATCATGTTATGTTGGTAAGGCTGGACACTAGGGTAAGTTTGTTCCTGTTCGGTTGAAAGGAAACAGTAAAAATTGGAAAGAGCCTGGTTTTCAAGGGAAATTGGACATCTTGTTCGGAAAAAGAGGGAGATCTACAATAATTATAGGCAGCATTAAGTAAATGAGGTGCTTGAGGAGTATAAGGAATGTAAAAAGAATCTTAAGAAAGAAATTAGAAAAGCTAAAAGAAGATATGAGGTTGCTTTGGCAAGTAAGGTGAAAGTCAATCCAAAGGGTTTCTACAGCTATATTAATAGCAAAAGGATAAGGAGGGATAAAATTGGTCCATTGGAGAGACAGAGTGGACAGCTATCTGCAGAGCCAAAAGAGATGGGGGAGATATTGAACAATTTTTTTTCTTCGGTATTCACCAAGGAGAAGGATATTGAATTATGTGAGGTAAGGGAAACTAGTAGAGTAGCTATGGATACTATGAGGTTCAAAGTAAAAGAAGTACTGACACTTTTGAAAAATATAAAAGTGGATAAGTCTCCAGGTCCTGACAGGATATTCCCTAGGACATTGAAGGAAGTTAGTGTAGAAATAGCCGGGGCTATGACAGAAATATTTCAAATGTCATTAGAAATGGGAATAGTCCCCAAGGATTGGCGTACTGCGCATGTTGTTCCATTGTTTAGAAAGGGTTCTAAGAGTAAACCTAGCAATTATAGACCTGTTAGTTTGACTTCAGTGGTGGGCAAATTAATGGAAAAGATACTTAGAGACAATATATATAAGCATCTAGATAAACAGGGTCTGATTAGGAACAGTCAACATGGATTTGTGCCTGGAAGGTCATGTTTGACTAATCTTCTTCAATTTTTTGAAGAGGTTACTAGGGAAATTGACGAGGGTAAAGCAGTGGATGTTGTCTATATGGACTTTAGTAAGGCCTTTGACAAGGTTCCTCATGGAAGGTTGGTTAAGAAGGTTCAACTGTTGGGTATAAATGCAGGAATAGCAAGATGGATTCAACAGTGGCTGAATGGGAGAAGCCAGAGGGTAATGGTGGATGGCTGTTTATCGGGTTGGAGGCAGGTGACTAGTGGGGTGCCTCAGGGATCTGTGTTGGGTCTTTTGTTGTTTGTCATGTACATCAATGATCTGGATGAAGGTGTGGTAAATTGGATTAGTAAGTATGCAGATGATACCAAGATAGGGGGTGTTGTGGATAATGAAGAGGATTTCCAAAGTCTACAGAGTGATTTAGGCCATTTGGAAAAATGGGCTGAAAGATGGCAGATGGAGTTTAATGCTGATAAATGTGAGGTGCTACACCTTGGCAGGACAAATCAAAATAGGACGTACATGGTAAATGGTAGGGAATTGAGGAATACAGTTGAACAGAGGGATCTGGGTATAACCGTGCATAGTTCCTTGAAGGTGGAATCTCATATAGATAGGGTGGTAAAGAAAGCTTTTGGTATGCTAGCCTTTATAAATCAGAGCATTGAGTATAGAAGCTGGGATGTAATGTTAAAATTGTACAAGGCATTGGTGAGACCAAATCTGGAGTATGGGGTACAATTTTGATCGCCAAATTATAGGAAGGATGTCAACAAAATAGAGAGAGTACAGAGGAGATTTACTAGAATGTTGCCTGGGTTTCAACAACTAAGTTACAGAGATAGGTTGAATAAGTTAGGTCTTTATTCTCTGGAGCACAGAAGGTTAAGGGGGGACCTGATAGAGGTCTTTAAAATGATGAGAGGGATAGACAGAGTTGATGTGGACAAGCTTTTCCCTTTGAGAATAGGGAAGATTCAAACAAGAGGACATGACTTCAGAATTAAGGGACAGAAGTTTAGGGGTAATATGAGGGGGAACTTCTTTACGCAGAGAGTGGTGGTGGTGTGGAATGAGCTCCCAGTGGAAGTGGTGGAGGCAGGTTCATTGGTATCATTTAAAAATAAATTGGATAGGCATATGGATGAGAAGGGAATGGAGGGTTATGGTACGAGTGCAGGCAGGTGGGACTAAGGGGAAAAAAAATTTGTTCGGCATGGACTTGTAGGGCCGAGATGGCCTGTTTCCGTGCTGTAATTGTTATATGGTTATATGGTTATAAGTATGTCTTTCTGATATTTGCAGGAGCAGGAATACCACTATGAGCAGTCTTCTTTTCTGTTGGTCCTTCCAGGGTTGTGAAAGTTAAAGGGACAGGACAGTATCAACTCTTTCTCTCTGTTGGTCTCTGTCTCTGGGCTGCTACTTGGATGGAAATGATGGTTACACATCCTACCCGAGCTGTGTCTTCTGCCCTTTTTTGAGGGTCCACATATTCTTTTACCTCACTCCCCAGCTAGTGGTGTGTCATAGGCAGTACTGTCTTGAAGGCATAACAACAACACAAAATTATTAAACGAGTTTACACTGGCTCCTTGATTTCTCCTCCACTCTGCTATATTCTGTCCTGCATGGGCACTCTTTACTCCAATTACTTAATTGTGTACAGATATAACAAGCTCCCAAATTTACAGTGTTCTTTGCTTTCAGGTGCTTTTCTGGGTAGTTATAGAATTGCTTACAGTCCCCTCTTTTATGATCTTCAGTCTTAATTATAATGATACACCCAATTATTTCATGTTGGTAAAATACTTGAGTGGTTCCAGTGGTAGTGGTCATGTTACTCTGTCAATGACTTCTGGACTGGGAGGTGTGTCAGGATTGTGAGAACAGGTTTGTTTGCGAAAAAGATGTTTGCCTTATTGGTTCCTGACATTCTGGCCAGCTGTCCCTTTGTTCTCCAGGACCCAAGAAGTCTCCTGAATTTAAAGACCTCTTATAATTTCTTGGATGTTTTTATACCCGTCTTATATCTCCCATCTTCTCCCCTGCTGGTAGGCTCTAACAGCATCACACTGCCTTTTCGTGTGACCCATTCCCGAGCACCTGAAGCACCTACTATCTCGGAACCTACACATTGCCGGCTCATGGCTACCGCCACATCTCCAGCACCTCTTGGAGTTGGGAATCTTGTCTTCAGATGCCCTTGGTGGACTCCATGTCTTCTTCCGTCTCGGCCCCTTGTCTCTGGATGCCCTTGGAGGACTCCTTGTCCCTTTTAGTCTAGGTTCCTTCCTTTGGATCTGATGGACAGGGTTAAAATCATCCTGAGACCTTCCAATCTTCCTGATTTGCTCTACATCCTGTCCCGCGACCTCCATTGCCGTTGCAATAGTAACTGCGGTTTCGAAGGTCAGATTCAGGGTACCCAACAGTTTCCTCTGGATGTTACTATCTGCACATCCTAACACCAACCTATCCCTTAGCATCTTTTCCAATTCCTGAAAATTACACCCCTCACTTAACTGACGAAGCTTTGCTAGGAATTGTGGGATAGTTTCACTTGCTTGTGTGCAGATATAAAACTGATACCTTTGCACGATTTCTGTTGGTTTAGGTGAGAAGTGAGCAATTAATGCCTCTTTAAATTCCTCGTACGTTTTAGTCATGGGCTTTGCTGGCTGCAGCAACGCATGTAAGGTGTGATAACCCTTGCTTCCTAAGCCTGTGAGGAAAATTGTTTGTTTCTTTTCTGCCGTAGTGACATCATTTGAACTGAACCAAGCCTCTAACACTTCAGTCCATTCATTAATGTTCTGATCTGGATCAAACAGGGGCATATTCCCCTACACTGTAGTAGCCATGGTTCCTGTTGCTATCCAGGTGCCCTATTCAGGTGCTAACACTGATTACCTCAAGATAATAAAACACATATCTCCTGTACAGACAAAACACTGACTTTTCGAGGATAACACAGTTCCACTGTATTAATTAGCTTTAGCAACAATCACTGTCTCTTACTTAATCTTATAATAATAGATTTATATTATTAACTAACCCTTTTCTATTCCTATTCCTTCTATGCACACAGATTTACTTAACTTATTGATAACAGTGACCCATACATTAAATCCAAACAGTCCTGCTTTTACTGTGACAATGCATTACATTCACAGAGGATTTTTATTATGAAGGCTTCCACTGCTCCAGCTTGCGGCCTGTGGACTCTGGTGCCTCCTCCACCCCTCGAGGTGTCCCCACCGGTACTTCTGCTGACGGCGTCATGTGGCCTCCACTGCTGCTTTAGCTTGCTCTGCCGTTACTGTTGCCTCCGCTGGCTCCACAGCCCTCCCGGCTGCTACTGGACCCGCTGCTCGGCTCCCGTGGACACCCTGCGGAAGGTGAGTCGCTGCTAATTTCTGCTGCTGGTCCCCGTTGCTCCAAGCGTCAGGACTGTGCCTCTCTCGTGGTCGGCTTTCTCCACTCTCTTCCCCGACCGGGCTGACTGTTCCCAGTTGGGCTGAAGTCTCAGCTTCTGTCGGTGGCTCTCTGGACCTGGCTATGGCCTACACGGCACGAAGCCCTCACCCAACATCTGGGGCTGGCTGTGGGCTGCAGGTAAGCTGACACCCTCGCTCCTAGCTGTGCTTGGTGAGCCTTACTGCCCTGCTTGTTTGCCTTCGCTCTTCCCTGAGCTATTGGTTCCCGTTCCTACATTTTCTTTTTCTTTTTGGCGCCAATTCCGAACCATTTGGCTTGGTGCTGTTTCCAACTTGTTTCCAAATACTACTTCTATTTTTAAACTTGTTTTCAATTCTTCTTGCTGGCCTTGTTCTTATCTTCGTTCTTTTATCCTCGTCGCCAATTGTTGTGTATTTGAGTGCTTTGAACAGACTTGAAATAAGGATCGGACACGGGAGTAATCACACAAGCTTCTTTATTGTAGGACGCCACCCTGAGTCTCCCCGTGCACATGCATACTTGCACAAGACATCACAAGACAACACAAGACATCACAAGACATCACTAGACACTAATTACATATGCTAATTATCACATACCTAACAAAAATGCCATTCACTTTCTTCACTGCCTGCTGTACCTGCATACTTACGTTTAGTGACTAATGAACAAGGACCCCAAGATCTCATTGTACTTCCCCTTTTCCCAACTTGACATCATTCATCTGCCTTCCTGTTTTTAGCACCAAAGAGGATAACCTCACATTCATCCACATTAAACTGCATCTGCCATGCATCTGCCCTGCATCTGCCCACTCACCCAACCTGACCAAGTCACCCTGCATCCTCATAGCATCCTCCTTACCGTTCACACTGCCACCCAGCTTTGTGCCATCTGAAAATTTGCTAATGTTACTTTTAATCCCTTCATCTATATCATTAATGTATTTTGTAAATAGCTGTGGTCCCAGCACAGAGCCTTGCTGTATCCCACTAGTCACTGCCTGCCATTCAGATAGGGACCCATTAATCACTACTCTCTGTTTCCTGTCTACCAACCAATTTTTTCTCCATGTTAGCACTCTACCCCCAATACCATGTGCTCTAATTTTGCCCTCTAATCTCCTATGTGGGACCTTATCAAATGCTTTCAGAAAGTCCAGGTACATTACATCCACTGGCTCTCCATTGTCCATTTTCCTAAAAATTCCAGAAGAGGGTTATGGGATGAGTGCAGGCAGGTGGGACTAAGGGAACATTGTCCCACACCTCCGCTCCACCTGACCCGCAGCCCGCGGAGGGTGGACGTAGGAGAGTGGGGACTGTCCCAAGCGATGTGCACCTTCGGCCACTTTCAACTTGGTGCTTGGGTTCAGATTGCCCAGTCACCTATTGCTTGTGTGGGAAAATGAACCTCATGCTCCCGTCTCCCCCTTCTCTCTCCCCTCTTCTCTCTCTCCCCCCTCTCTCTTCCTTCTCTCTCTCCTCTTCTCTTTCTCCTCTTCTCTCTCCACTCTTCTCTCTCACTCCTCCTCTCTCTTTGCATCCTCTCTCCCCCTTTCTCCCCCTTCTCTCTCCCTCAGTTAGCAGACCCTTCTTCAGACTCAGACTGTGTCTCTCTACTGCCTAGGTGTGGTCTGCTGTGTGAATTTACCAGATTGAATGCAAAATCAAATAATGACACAAAAACCCAGGTAGATGTGACAGTCAAGTATCATTGAATCAATGAATCTTTGTGACCTTCAGTTCTATACACTCTGTGTGTCCGCACTAGGAACAGGTGCAGCATTGTTAGAAACAAAAGTTGTCTTCAAGCTGCTGCTTAGAGTACAAGTCTGAAAGGTGATGTCCATCCTATTAATCTGCCTAATAAACCAGCGATAGCAGAGCCAGCCACGCTAACTAAGGGAGAGAGAAGGGAGAGAAAAGGGGAGAGAGGATGGGAAGAGAGAGTCACCTTCCCCTCAGCCAACAATGAACCATTCCACATTTCTTTGACCATCGTCCCCTTTGATCTGTGTTTTCACACCTTACCCCTCCATATCTCTGTGCCTGCCTCTCCCCTGACGCTTAGTCTGAAAAAGCGTCTTGACCCGAAACGTCACCCATTTCTTCTCTCCAGAGATGCTGCCTGTCCCGCTGAGTTACTCCAGCATTTTGTGTCTTTCTTCAGTGTTAGCCATCATCTGCAGTTCCTTCCTACACATTTCTTCAATTCAGTGTCGGGAGTGGAGTTTCGCAGGGATCAGTGCTGGGCTTGTGATTGAGCTATATATGACTGACGATGAGATCACAGGGTGCATAGTATCCAAGATTATTTCCCATTCAAAGCCCAGGCAGAAAAGGAAACTATGAGGAGCATGCATGGAATCTGCAAAATAGGTTTGCAGACGGAATGGGAAATTAAACGTGCGGAAATGTGGGGCTATTCTTTTAGGAAAGAAAAACAGAGGAATCTATAGAGAACAACCAATAAGTATATTGGTGAGTTACCTGCAGAAGCTTAACATGAAGATTTGACAAGCAAATCGCAGGGGAAGTGGCATGATGCAGTTTACCGCAAGAAAGATAGGAGTAGAAAGGTAATGACATCTGCCTTTGTATGATTACACCTCTGTGCAAAAAGGAATATATTTATTCTGGAGGTAATTATAGATTAATTGAAGAAAATACATGTGATGTGAGGTTGAGCAGAAATATCCCATATTCATTGGAATGAGAATGAGAAACTGTTTACTCAGGCTGAATAATTTGCTCATGTTTCCTCATGATGTAGAAACAGGCCATTCAGCCCATCAGGTCTGTCAGCTTTCACCTCATTGTCCCACCTATCTTCCTGTAACCTAATCTAATTCACAAGGATGCAGCACAGTGGTGCAGTGGGTAGAGCTGCTGCCTCACACAGCGCCAAGGACTCAGGTTCGATCCTGACCTCGGGTGCTGCCTGTGTGGAGTTTGCACGTTCTCCCTGTGACCATGTTGGTTTCCTCTGCTTTCCTCCCACATCCCAAAGATTTCTGGATTGTAAGTTGAAGATAGACACAAAAAGCTGGGAGTAACTCAGCGGGACAGGCAGCATCTCCGGGCAGAAGGAATGGCTGATATTTCGGTTGGAGACCCTTCTTCAGTCTTGTGTGCAAGGTGTGGCCGAGAAAGTGGGATGACGTAGAACTAGTGTGAACTGGTGAACGATGGTCGACAAGGACTCGGTGGGCCAAAAGGCCTGTCTCAAAATTAAACCAAATTTATCTCCCTGTAATCTAATCTAATTCACACGCCCCTTCAACACAACCAAATCTACTGTCGTCGTTTCTGGGGATCACCTGGAGGAGACTTCTGTCATGAACCCCATCATGAACCATTTCAACAAAATAGAGAGTACAGAGGAGATTTACTAGAATGTTGCCTGGGTTTCAGCAACTAAGTTACAGAGAAAGGTTGAACAAGTTAGGGCTTTATTCTTTGGAGCGCAGAAGGTTAAGGGGGGACTTGATAGAGTTCTTTAAAATGATGAGAGGGATAGACCGAGTTGACGTGGATAAGCTTTTCCCACTGAGAGGAGGGAAGATGCAAACAAGGGGACATGACTTGAGAATTAAGGGACAGAAGTTTAGGGGTAACATGAGGGGGAACTTCTTTACTCAGAGAGTGGTGGCTGTGTGGAATGAGCTTCCAGTGAAGGTGGTGGAGGCAGGTTGGTTTTATCATTTAAAAATAAATTGGATAGTTATATGGACGAGAAAGGAATGGAGGGTTATGGTCTGAGCGCAGGTATATGGGACTAGGGGAGAATACATGTTCGGCACGGACTAGAAGGGTCAGATGGCCTGTTTCCGTGCTGTAATTGTTATATGGTTATATGGTTATTGTAGTGATATAACTATATACAAAAATAAATGTCACTGCAGTAGGCCCCCCTCGGTCAGGACTGACCATGGGTGATGCATCCTAGTTTGCAGGTGAAGTGTGGTCAGTTGCAAGCCTGGGCAATGTTATATCAGGTTATGTCTGAGTTACTCCAGCATTTTGTGTCTATCTCCAGTTTGAATTTGAATTTTAAATTTTGAATTTGAATTTGATTCCTTTATTGTCATTCAGACTTTTCGGTCTGAACGAAATTTCGTTGCCTGCAGTCATACACAATAATAATAAATAACAAAACATACAATAAACACAAATTAACATCCACCACAGTGAGTTCACCAAGCACCTCCTCACTGTGATGGAGGCAAAAGTCTTAGTCTCTGTCTCTTCCCTCCTTGTTCTCCCTCTGCGCTCAGGTGATCCTGAAGATGACGTCCTCCAGTCCAGCGGACCTCCGTGGTAATGTCGCCGCTGCCGAAAGCTGGACCGCCGTCTCCGCTCCGAGTCGGCCCGCCACAGCCTCAGCTCCGAGTCGGACCGCTGCCAAAAGCTGGAACGCCGCCTCAGCAAGTCGGGCCACCGCTGCATCAGCTCCGAGTCCCGCTGCCTCAGCAGGTTGGGCAGCCGCCGCCTCAGCCCCGAAGTTAGCCAGCCTCGCGTTGGTAAGTCCTGGCTGGCTCTGCCTCTGGAGCCTCAAGGTCGGTCGCAGGTTGGAGACATCCAGCTCCGCCATTAGGCCTCAGCGCAGCGCAGAACTAGCATCAGTTCCTTCCTCCACATATAAAGAAATCAGATATTTTTATTGTAAGTCCTTCACGTTGTTATCAGGTTTCTGAACAGTCCTTCCATAAGCTAGAGCACTGTCCGATTCACCTTTACCCCATTGCAGACTTTGGACTTTGTCTCTGGAACTGATGCGCTTCAATGCTGAGAACTATATTCTGCGCACGCGCACACGCACACGCACACGTACACATACACATACACACACACGCATATATGCTCACACACCCACACAGACGCATGTATACACACAAACACACATGCATGTACACACATGTATATGTAGGCACGCACTTACACATACATGCACACTCTTTGAAGCATATAATCATACAAACACACGCATGCTCTCACACACACATTCTCACACAGCACACGCACACAAATACGTACATATATAATCACTCACGGATACATATACACATACCCACACAAAGGCGACACGCATACACACACATGCTTGTGTGCAAACACACACACATCTATTATGTTCACACAAACACACCCGCACATACATACACATACACACACACATTCACACACACATTCACACACTCACACACACCCTCCTCACACACACACACACACACACACACACACACACATACACACACACACACACACACACACACACACACACACACACACACACACACACACACACACACACACACACACACACACACACACACACACACACACACACACACACACACACACACACACACACACATTCACACACACACACACACACACACACACGCACATTCACACACACACTCACACACACACACTTTCACAAACACACACAGGGTGGCACAGTGGCACAGCGATAGAGTTGCTGCCTCACAGTGCCAGAGGCCCGAGTTCAATCCTGACTATGGATGCTGTCTGTACAGAGTTTGTAAGTTCTCCCCGTGACCTGCGTGGTTTTTCACCGAGAAATTCGGTTTCCACACAATCTGTGGAAATCTTTGCCACAAACAGCTGTGGAGGCCGACAACGGATATCTTTGAGGCGGAGATTGCCAGATATTTGATTAGTCAGGGTGTCAACGGTTTGGGGCGAAAGCGGGAGAATGGGGTTAGGAGGGAGAGATAGATCAGCCATGTTTGGATGGTGGAGTAGACCTGGTGGGTCGAATGGCCTAATTTTCTGCTCCTATCACTTATGAATTTACGAGTTTATGAAGACACAACTTTGTGGAAACAGATGGCGGTTGAGGCCAAGTCATTGAGTATTTTTAAAGTGGAGATTGATGGGTTGTTCACTAACAAGGGCATCAAAGTTTATGGGGAGAAGGCATGAGAATGGGGTTGAGAGGGAAAAACAGGTACATCGTGTTCGAATGGTGGAGGGTACTCGATGGGCCGAATGGCCTGAGTCTGCTCCTCCATCTTATGGTTTTAATGTTGGAATGGACATAGTGGGCCAAAGGGCCTGTTTCTGAGCTGCATAACACTGTGACTATATGTGTGTCTGTGATGCGAAACCAATTTCAACGATTATTCAATATCAATTTCCCAAACTTTATGTGCAAGGGATTCCCTGTGGTCTTTATCAGTCTTTGCTACACATACAGATATGACAAAGTCTACTGAGCTCGGAATACACCAGAAATCTGGGCAGAAGGAATGGCTGACGTTTCGGGTGGAGACCCTTCTTCAGTTTGTAATTTAAGTGGCTGCTGCAAATTGCTAAATTGTGTGCAAGGTGTGGACGAGAAAGTGGGATGACGTAGAAGTAGTGTGAACTGGTGAACGATGGTCGACAAGGACTCGGTGGGCCGAAATACCAGTCTTTTAATTAAACCAAATTTATCTCCCTGTAATCTAATCTAATTCACACGCCCTCTCAACACAACCAAATCTACTGTCGTCGTTTCTGGGGATCGTCTCGAGGAGGCTTCTGTAATGAGCCCCATCATTGTAGTGATATAACTATATACAAAAATAAATTACACTGTAGTAGGCCCCCCTCAGTCAGGACTGACCATGGGTGATGCATCCTAGTTTGCAGGTGAAGTGTGGTCGGATGCGAGCCCGGGCAATGTTATATGGAGGACAGGCTGTTGCCCATGCAGCACGCACACCCTCTGCACGTCGCTGATCAATCCAAGGGAACAGCAGGGCCGTTACAGTTTGGCACCAGCGCCGTCGCAGGAGCTGCCAGAGTGAGGTTGTAGACAACGACAAACTGCCTTAGGGGCTCCGACTTGATTTTCTTAAGGTTTACTCCAGGAGCCTTTTCCATGACTGGATATGACCACAAGGCAGTGGAGGTTTTAAATCAGAGTTTTCTCTCTCCTAGATGGACCGCCTTCCCAGGCTGATGAGCCCCATCTGCCCGAGACTCGTGGGGGCGGGAGCATCTACCTTCCCGTGCAGGTCTATAGCACCTGCCCACTGCCCAGAAGTGTCACTGTAACTGACAAATAAAGTAGCATTGAACCGTTGAACCTGTACGAAATTGGAACGTGGGAGGGATCCGGAGCACCCGGGCAAAAAACCCACGCGGTTCATGGGGAAAACATCCAAACTCCATGCAGACAGCACCCATAGTCAGGATTGAACCTGGGTCTCTGGTGCTGTGAGGCAACAACTCTACCGCTGAGCCAGGTTTGTAGGTTAATTGGCTCAGGTAAAAAGTGTAAATTTTCCCCAGTGTGTGTAGGATAGTGCTTGTATGCGGGGATCGCTGGTCGGTGCGGACTCGGTGGGTCCATGCTGCATCTCTATAATCTAAACCTCTCCCATTTCTTCACAGCAGCCAGGGTGCTCAAAGAGTCAACCTCCTCTCCTCGAAACCTCTCGGAGCCTGCATCCTCTCCAATCATTGCCCCAATGCCAGAGTTCACACCCAACAGCTTTAATGCAAAAGGAACAATGAATCAATTTGAAGATTCAAGCAAAAATATAAAATAGTTACTTAGTCTGTGCTATAAATCACCTCCATTCCAGAAGTAAGTTCATCAAATGTTTCGAACTTCCCCCATTTCACCTCCTCGTGACTTGTCACGGGTTTCTTGAGTTCCGCCAGCACAATTATACTCCTCCCCTCCCTCCCTTCCATTCCATGGTACCTTTTCTATGTTCCCAGCTTAGGGAACATAGACTCATACACTAATGATGTTACATCCTGTCCTTAGCTTCAGTGTTCTCCTCTTCACTCTTCTCTTCGTCACTTATCTCTGCCTGCTATTTTTGAGTCATCCGCTCCTTCTCTTCTTCAGCCTCCGCTTACTCAACCTTCCCTCCTTCATTCTTCTTTTTCTTTGCTGTCTCTTCTTCAGTCCTCCTTTCTTTCCCTTCCTCAATCTTCCCCAGTCTTATCTTCCTTGATCCATTCTCCTACCTACCTTCTTTTCTCTCGGTCTGCCACCCTCTTTCTTTGTTTGACGATCTCCAATCCTTTGGCATTTCACTTCCCCCTCTACCATTCCTTGCTCTAGAGTCCTAGAGTGATACAGCATGGAAACAGGCCCTTGGCCCAATTTACCCACACTAACCAACATGTCCCCGCTACACTAGTCCCACCTGCCTGCATTTGGCCCATATCCCTCCAAACCTGTTCTATCCATATACCTGTCTAATTGTTTTTTAAACTTTGTGATAGTTCCTGCCTCAACTAACTCTTCTGGCAGCTCATTCCATATGCCCACCACCCTTTGTGTGAAAAGTTACCCCTCGGATTCCGATTAAATCTTTCCCCCTCTTCTTAATTCTCATGTCCTGTTTGGACAACCTCCAATAACATCAAACCAATTTTTGTTTCTTAGCGCCCAAGCTTCCTGCCACTGAGGGACCAAGTGTTGGTCATCGCCAGCTCACATGCAACCTTAGTGATGTCCTGCAAAGTGGAACTGGTCCTTTCATCTTGTTGCTTGGTAATAAACACCATCTCGTGTTCTCTGTGGAAGTTGCAATCCGGAAACGCATTAATGCAATGGGATTGCTGCAGGCTATGGCTGTTTATCAGAATCATTCTGTTTATTTGCACTGTGAAAAACGTCTACTTTCTAATTAAAGGAATTAGCATGTGGAAATGAGGTTTAATTAGAATAATTAATCAATGCATTATTCATATCAACATTATAAATATACACTTCAAGTATCTTCAAGGATTAGGTTGCCATCTGCCTGGAGAGCAAAAGGTCACACAGTCTGGGATCTAGGAGATACACACATGCATTTACACGCACGCACACACACACAATGGGCGAATTATACTCATATCACATAGACTTATGAACATAATAATAATAATAATACATTTTATTTATGGGCGCCTTTCAAGAGTCTCAAGGACACCTTACAAAAATTTAGCAGGTAGAGGGAAAACATGTAAGGGGAATGAAATAAATAGTAGAGACATGACTAGTACGCAAAGTAAAGACAGAATTCAATTCAAAACTTATGACCTTATGACTTACACACTGCGGCAAATTAACCTGCAAACCCACTCATCTTTGGGATGTGTGAGGAGGCCTGAGCACCTGGTGGAAACCAACGTGGTCACAGGGAGTGCGTGTCTCTCAATATCTATTAAAGCTCTCTCAGGTCACCATGCTGCCTCCATTGCTCCCAGCTCAGCATATCTACTCCTTCAATAACTGAAGTTCACCACCTCAGGCAATGCCCTGACAAATTTCCCTTGGAGCCCTAGAGTCATGTAGCCATTCTGACCCTTCGGCCCAACTTGTCCATTCTGACCAAGGTGCTCCATCTGCACTGGTCCCATCCGCTCACATTTGGCCCATATCCTTTTCAACCTTTCCCATCCATGCACTGGTCCAAATGTCTTTTAAATGTTGTTATATTACCAGACTCAACTACTGATGTATTCAAGAGAGAGTTAGATTTAGTTCTTAGGGCTAGCGGAATCGAGAGATATGGGAAGAAAGCAGAATCGGGTGATTGATTCTGGATGATCAGCAATGATCATATTAACCATATAACCATATAACAATTACAGCACGGAAACAGGCCATCTCGGCCCTACAAGTCCATGCCGAACAAATTTTTTTCCCCTTAGTCCCACCTGCCTGCACTCGTACCATAACCCTCCATTCCCTTCTCATCCATATGCCTATCCAATTTATTTTTAAATGATACCAATGAACCTGCCTCCACCACTTCCACTGGGAGCTCATTCCACACCGCCACCACTCTCTGCGTAAAGAAGTTCCCCCTCATATTACCCCTAAACTTCAGTCCCTTAATTCTGAAGTCATGTCCTCTTGTTTGAATCTTCCCTATTCTCAAAGGGAAAAGCTTGTCCACATCAACTCTGTCTATCCCTCTCATCATTTTAAAGACCTCTATCAGGTCCCCCCTTAACCTTCTGCGCTCCAAAGAATAAAGCCCTAACTTGTTCAACCTTTCTCTGTAACTTAGTTGCTGAAACCCAGGCAACATTCTAGTAAATCTCCTCTGTACTCTCTCTATTTTGTTGACATCCTTCCTATAATTTGGCGACCAAAATTGTACACCATACTCCAGATTTGGCCTCACCAATGCCTTGTACAATTTTAACATTACATCCCAGCTTCTATACTCAATGCTCTGATTTATAAAGGCCAGCATACCAAAAGCTTTCTTTACCACCCTATCTATATGAGATTCCACCTTCAAGCAACTATGCACGGTTATACCCAGATCCCTCTGTTCAACTGTATTCTTCAATTCCCTACCATTTACCATGTACGTCCTATTTTGATTTGTCCTGCCAAGGTGTAGCACCTCACATTTATCAGCATTAAACTCCATCTGCCATCTTTCAGCCCATTTTTCCAAATGGCCTAAATCACTCTGTAGACTTTGGAAATCCTCCTCATTATCCACAACACCCCCTAACTTGGTATCATCTGCATACTTACTAATCCAATTTACCACACCTTCATCCAGATCATTGATGTACATGACAAACAACGAAGGACCCAACACTGAGGCACCCCACTAGTCACCTGCCTCCAACCCGATAAACAGCCATCCACCATTACCCTCTGGCTTCTCCCATTCAGCCACTGTTGAATCCATCTTGCTATTCCTGCATTTATACCCAACAGTTGAACCTTCTTAACCAACCTTCGGAAAAAGAGAGAGATCTCCATGTCATAGCCCCGGCTATTTCTACACTAACTTCCCTCAATGTCCTAGGGAATATCCTGTCAGGTCCTGGAGACTTATCCACTTTTATATTTTTCAAAAGTGTCAGTACTTCTTTTACTTTGAACCTCATAGTATCCATAGCTACTCTACTAGTTTCCCTTACCTCACATAATTCAATATCCTTCTCCTTGGTGAATACCGAAGAAAAAAAATTGTTCAATATCTCCACCATCTCTTTTGGCTCTGCAGATAGCTGTCCACTCTGTCTCTCCAATGGACCGATTTTATCCCTCCTTATCCTTTTGCTATTAATATAGCTGTAGAAACCCTTTGGATTGACTTACACCTTACTTGCCAAAGCAACCTCATATCTTCTTTTAGCTTTTCTAATTTCTTTCTTAAGATTCTTTTTACATTCCTTATACTCCTCAAGCACCTCATTTACTTCATGCCGCCTATAATTATTGTAGATCTCCCTCTTTTTCCGAACAAGATGTCCAATTTCCCTTGAAAACCAGGGCTCTTTCCAATTTTTACTGTTTCCTTTCAACCGAACAGGAACATAAAGATTCTGTACTCTTAAAATTTCCCCTTTAAATATCCTCCATTTCTCTTCTACATCTTTCCCATAAAACAAAATGTCCCAGTTCACTCCTTTTAAATCATCTCGCATCACATCAAAGTTAGCTTTTCTCCAATCAAAAATCTCAACCCTAGGTCCAGTTCTGACCCTCTCCATAGTTATATTGAAACTAATGGTATTGTGATCACTGGACCCGAAGTGCTCCCCTACGCATACCTCCGCCACCTGTCCAGTCTCATTTCCTAACAGGAGGTCCAGCACTGCCCCTCCTCTAGTAGGTACCTCTATGTATTGCTGCAAAAAACTATCCTGCACACATTTTACAAACTCCAACCCATCCAGCCCATTTACAGAATGTGTTTCCCAGTCTAGGTGTGGAAAGTTGAAATCTCCCACAATCACTACCTTGTGCTTACTACTAATCTCTGTTATCTCCTTACATATTTGCTCTTCCAGTTCTCGTTCCCCGTTTGGCGGTCTATAATACACCCCTATAAGTGTTGCTACACCTTTCCCATTTCTCAATTCCACCCAAATAGCCTCCCTAGATGAGCCCTCCAATCTATCCTGCCAAAGCACTGCTGTAATATCTTCCCTGACTAGCAATGCAACACCTCCACCTCTTGCCCCTCCAATTCTATCACACCTGAAGCAACGAAATCCTGGAATATTTAGTTTCCAATCACAGCCCTCCTGTAACCACGTTTCACTGATCGCCACAACATCATACTTCCAGGTGTCTATCCAGACTCTAAGCTCATCCACCTTTCTTACAATGCTCCTAGCATTAAAATATGCACATTTAAGAAAACCCCCGTCCCTTATTCTCTGTTTATTTCCTTTTTTTCCTTTCTGCTCTTGCGTCCGAGTGCTTCCCATTTCTGTTTCCTGCCTCCCATTCTGTCTACTACCTTTCGCTATTTGAGGCCCTCGCCCCAACCATTCTAGTCTATATTGAATGCAGTGCTTGATCGAAGGGCCGAATGGCCTACTCCAGCATCTATTTCCCTCAGTCACATGAAGAAGTGTCTCGAACCAAAACGTTACCTATTCCTTTATTTCCAGAGTGTCTGCCTGTCCCGATGAGTTACTTGGTTCGGAAAAAGAGAGAGATCTACAATAATTATAGGCAGCATGGAGTAAATCAGGTGGTTGAGGAGTATAAGGAATGTAAAATGAATCTTAAGAAAGGAATTAGAAAAGCTAAAAGAAGATATGAGTTTGCTTTGTCAAGTTAGGTGAAAGTAAATCTAAAGGGTTTCTACAGCTATATTAATAGCAAAAGGATAACGAAGGATTAAAATTGGTCCATTAGTCAGAGTGGACAGCTATCGGCAGAGCCAAAAGAGATGGGGGAGATATTGAACAATTTATTTTCTTCTGTATTTACCAAGGAGAAGGATATTGAATCATGTGAGGTAAGGCAAACAAGTAGCTATGGAAACTATGAGATTCAAAGAAGAGGAAATACTGACACTTTTGAAAAATATGAAAGTGGATAAGCCTCCAGGCCCTGACAGGATATTCCCTAGGACATTGAGGGAAGTTAGTGTAGAAATAGCAGGGGCTATGACAGAAATATTTCAAATGTCATTAGAAACGTGAATGATGCCAGAGGATTGGCGTACTGCGCATGTTGTTCCATCATTTAAAAAGGGTTCCAAGAGTAAACCTAACAATTATAGACCTGTTAGTTTGACGTCAGTGGTGGGCAAATTAATGGAAAGGATACTTAGAGATAACATATTTAAGCATCTGAATAAACAGGGACTGATTAGCCAACATGGATTTGTGCCAGGAAGGACATATTTGACTAATCTTCTTGAATTTTTTGAAGAGTTTACTAGGGAAATTGATGATGGTAAAGCGGTGGATGTTGTCTCTATGGACTTCAGTGAGGCCTTTGAGAAGGTTCCACATGGAAGTTTGGTTAAGAAAGTTCAATTGTTGGGTATTAATGGTGGAGTAGCAAGATGGATTCAACAGTGGCTGAATGGGAGATGCCAGAGAGTAATGGTGGATGGCTGGTAGGTTACACAAAAAAGCTGGAGAAACTCATCGGGTGCAGCAGCATCTATGGAGCGAAGGAAATAGGCAACGTTTCGGGCCGAAACCCTTCTTCAGACTGATCGGGGGCGGGCGTGGGTGGGGACAAGAAAGGGAAAAGGAGGAGGAGCCCGAAGGCTGGGGGATGGGAGGAGACAGCAGGGGGGGCTGAGGAAGGGGAGGAGACAGCAAGGACTAACAAAATTGGGAGAATTCGATGCTCATTCCCCCGGGATGCAGACTCCCCAAACGGAATATGAGGTGCTGTTCCTCCAATTTCCGGTGCTGCTCGCTGTGGCCATGGAGGAGACCCAGGACAGAGAGGTCGGAGACGGAGTGGGAGGGGGAGTTGAAGTGCTGAGCCACCGGGAGGTCAGCTTGGTTATTGCGGACCGAGCGGAGGTGTTCGGCGAAACGATCGCCCAACCTCCGCTTGGTCTCACCGATATAGATCTGCTGACATCTAGAGCAGCGGACGCAATAGATGAGGTTGGAAGAGATGCAGGTAAACCTCTGTCGCACCTGGAACGATTGCTTGTGTCCTTGAACAGAGTCGAGGGGGGAGGTAAAGGGACAAGTGTTGCATCTCTTGCGGTTGCAAGGGAAAGTGCCCGGGGCGGGGGTGGACCGAGAGGGAAGGGAAGAATTGACAAGGGAGTTATGGAGGGAGCGGTCTTTGGGGAAGGCAGATATGGGGGGAGATGGGAAGATGTGGCGAGTGGTGGGGTCACGTTGGAGGTGGCGAAACTGACGGAGGATTACTTTTTGTATGTGACGGCTGGTGGGGTGAAAGGTGAGGACTAGGGGGACTCGGCCCTTGTTGCGAGTGCGGGGATGGGGAGAGAGAGCAGTGTTGCGGGGTATGGAAACCTTTCACCCCACCAGCCGTCACATACAAAAAGTAATCCTCCGTCAGTTTCGCCACCTCCAACGTGACCCCACCACTCGCCACATCTTCCCATCTCTCCCCCATATCTGCCTTCCGCAAAGACCGCTCCCTCCATAACTCCCTTGTCAATTCTTCCCTTCCCTCTCGGTCCACCCCCTCCCCGGGCACTTTCCCTTGCAACCGCAAGAGATGCAACACCTCCGCTCGGTCCGCAATAACCAAGCTGACCTCCCGGTGGCTCAGCACTTCAACTCCCCCTCCCACTCCGTCTTTGACCTCTCTGTCCTGGGTCTCCTCCATGGCCACAGCGAGCAGCACCGGAAATTGGAGGAACAGCACCTCATATTCCGTTTGGGGAGTCTGCATCCCGGGGGAATGAACATCGAATTCTCCCAATTTTGTTAGTCCTTGCTGTCTCCTCCCCTTCCTCAGCCCCCCTGCTGTCTCCTCCCATCCCCCAGCCTTCGGGCTCCTCCTCCTTTTCCCTTTCTTGTCCCCACCCACGCCCGCCCCCGATCAGTCTGAAGAAGGGTTTCGGCCCGAAACGTTGCCTATTTCCTTCGCTCCATAGATGCTGCTGCACCCGCTGAGTTTCTCCAGCTTTTTTGTGTAACCTTCGATTCTCCAGTATCTGCAGTTCCCTCTTAAACAATGGTGGATGGCTATTTGTCAGGTTGGAGGACGGTAACTAGTGGGGTGCCTCAAGGATCTGTGTTGGGTCTACTGGTGTTTGTCATGTACATCAATGATCTTGATGATGGTGTGGTAAATTGGATTTGTAAGTATGCAGATGATACTAAGATAGGTGGTGTTGTGGATAATGAAGTAGATTTTACTTCGGAGTCACGTGAGTGACTATGTGAAGAACCCCGTTCAGCCGCACGTGCATCATTACATCAGACGCATTGGTGCAGGCGGCTGGTTGGAGCAGCAGAGCGCCTCCAGCAGGTAAGATTAAAACTCAAGGTAAGTGAAAAACTTATTCTTGAGGCCGCTTTCTTTGTCGGTGGTTGTGTTCCAGGAACGATGCAGAAAGCAAGCAAGATGAAGGCGAGGCGACCCATGGCAAAAAGTGTGCAGGACCGGGAGAGTACGGTCAATTGGTGCCTGCCTAGTTCACCGACTTTGTCGCAAGCAGTGGGGCTTGCGAGTGCAGACTCATTGCCTGAGAGCAGTGTTGCCGGGCTGGTAGGGCGCAAGGCCACATTCAAGTCAGCCAGGCCTATAGACCCAGAGTCGGGCCAGGAGGTTTTACCTCCAGGAGAGACCGTTTGCTCACAGCTCTCACTAATCGAGCACCTGTTGGAGAGGTTACTCGAGAAGGACGCACTCCGGGAGCAGGAGTGTAGTCCTCGCCAGGCTGTTGGAGAGCCTGTGCTAGCAGCGCCTGTAGCAGGGCTGCATAATCGCCCCCTTATGGAGGAGGAGGATGTGCCGGGTCAGGAGTATGCTGATGCCGAGGTAATGGCTGTGTATAGCCCTAAGGGTGAAGGACAAGAGGTCTTTGTGCCTAATCTGGGGACTGCTAAATTCGCAGTCCCCAAAGAATCAGAGGAACCATTGGGGCAGGAGCTGGCAACCACAATCAATTATATGTTCTCCCATTAGCTCCAGGAGCTAACTATGGATGATACAGTGAACAAATATGAAACTCCAGTCAACTGTGGGTTGTTAAAGGTGCCAGTGGTCAACCATGTGATATGGGGCCAAATGAGGGTTGCAGTGAGGACACAAGAGTTGAAGCTCCAGATGGTGCTCAAGTTGTTAGCAGCAGGTATCAGTGCATTTGCCAGAACATTGGACGAAGGGTACATGACTGAAGTGCACCAGGATGCTCTTGGGCTTTTGTGCAGTGTTCATTTTGAAATGAACGGCCTCAGAAAAAGTGCCATACGTCCTGCCATACACCTGAAATTTGCAGCACTCTGCAAACCAAATAATGTCCAGTTGCCAAATCTATTGTTTGGGGAGAACCCCGCAAAGCGAGTCAAGGAACTGGACGAAGAGGCAAAAATTGTGGGCCTCATCAAAGTGCCATCAAGTAGCAGGTGGCAAAAGGTTCAACATAGTCACAGACACAAGGTCACGACAATTCAATGACAACATAGAGTGGATGTTGAATCAGGAGATATTTGAAAATGTTTTTGCTAGGTTTGGGATGCCAGATATCAATTTGTTTGCATCCAGACTAAACCACCAGTTACCTAAATATGTTTCATGGGAACCAAATCCAAGGGCAGCAGCTGTTGATGCATTCTCGCTGCACTGGGGTGGAATGTTTATATATGTATTTCACCCATTCTGCCTCGTCAGTCAATGCCTGCAAAAAATCAAGCAGGATTCCGCTTCAGGAGCACTGGTGGTACCCGACTGGCCTACTCAGCCATGGTATGCTCATGTTTTGGAGATGGCTACTGAGCCTCACATGATTGTTCCCAAACCCAAAAATCTACTGGTGAATCTGGTAACTGGCAATTAGCATCCATTACATGATCGTATTGATCTGTTGATTTGCAGATTCTAAGGAGACCATACCTGGGGAGAGAACTATCCGAGCGCACCGTGGGTGTTATCACTGCGGCCTGGAGGGATAGTACCCAAAAGCAGTACATCTCTTCGATAAGAAAGTGGGATGTGTTCTGTTTAAGGCAGAATATTTCATATAAAAATGCAGGCATCCCAGATGTGCTAGAGTTTTTGTCAACTCTCTATTTCAATCAAAAGTTAAGATAGTGTGATTAACACAGCTAGAAGTGCTCAGTCCTCATATTTACCCATGGTGTCAGAATTACATTCAGTGGGGACTCACCCATTAGTTTCTAGATTCAGGATTAATTCCAATCCTCCCAAGCCCAGGTACTCGGTTATCTGAAATGTGAGCAAAGTTCTAATGCTGCTTCGCCAGTGGGCTCCTGTGACAGTCCTATCTCTAGCCAACCTCACCATGAAGGTGGTCATGCTTATGGCGTTGGTTTCAGCCCAACGTGTGCAGACATTACAGATGCTGTGGCTAGACAGGATGGAGGTATCAGCAGATGCCATTACTTTTTATGTTTATGATCTGCTCAAGCAGAGTAGAATTGGTGTGACAGGATGTAAGATTGTCTTTTCGGCATATCCCAAGGATTCCCGCCTGTGTGTAGTGTCATATTTGTCCCATTATATTGAGGCTACCAGAACCTTGAGGGGAACAGAGTCAGCATTGTTCATAAGCCACAAAAAATGCACAGTAAGGTATCGGTGCAAACTATCTCAAGATGGCTTAAGCTGGTTCTGGTAAGCGCTGGGATTGACACTGATAATTTTAAATCTCATTCCACCAGGGCGGCAGCAACTTCAGCGGCCAGGGCGATGGACGTGCCTTTAGATCATATTCTTGTGGCCGCAGGATGGTCTAGTGAACTGATGTTCCAAAGGTTTTATCATAAGCCAATTACAAGGCTGGGGGTTTTGGTCGATTCTGATTTAAGTTCAGTTATATAGTTTCCCCATGGGATAGAGAGGTTATTATTGTAGTTTTGTTTAAATAAACCATTTATTTGTTAAAGCAATGTTTTGGTTGATGCATTATTGATTATTTTAATTATGTTGAGTCAATCAATGCAGTAAGAGGCTGGGATTTGAATCTGCGGCATGAAATCACAGAGCTTTGCAATCTTCACATAGTCACTTACGTGACTCCGAAGTAAAATAGTAAGATTAAACGAGAACTTACCAGTTTGAAATTTGACCTTTATTTTATGAGGAGTTACGGTGATGGACTACGTGGCCTCCACTCCCAGCCCTCATAAAGGTCACTCTGGTAGTTCTAGTCTTCTTTATCTAACTATTATACCAGTCACTATTACCTGTGATTTCACACCGCTGCTTTGAAGATTGACGCATGTGCGGCTGAACGGGGATCTTCACCTAGTCCCTCATCGTAACTCCTCATAAAATAAAGATCAAACTTCAAACTGGTAAGTTCTCATTTAATCTTACTATTTTCAAAGTCTACAGAGAGATTTTTTCCATTTGGAAGAGTGTGCTGAAAGATGGGAGATGGAGTTTAATGCTGATAAGTGTGAGGTGCTACATCTTGGCAGGACAAATCAAAGTAGGATGTACATGGTAAACGGTAGCGAATTGAGGAATGCAGTTGAACAGAGGGATCTCGGAATAACTGTGCATAGTTCCCTGAAGGTGGAATCATACGTAGATAGGGTGGTAAAAAAAGATTTTTGTGTGCTGTGCTTTATAAATCAGAGCATTGAGTATAGAAGTGGGGATGTAATGTTAAAATTGTACAAGGCATTGGTGAGACCAATTCTGGAGTATGGTGTACAATTTTGGTCGCCCAATTATAGGAAGGATGGCAACAAAATAGCGAGTACAGAGGAGATTTAATAGAATGTTGCCTGGGTTTCAGCAACTAAGTTACAGAGAAAGGTTGAACAAGTTAGGTCTTTATTCTTTGGAGCGCAGAATGTTAAGGGGGGGACTTGATAGAGGTATTTAAAATGATGAGAGGGATAGACAGAGTTGACGTGGATAAGCTTTTCCCATTGAGAGAAGGGAAGATTCAAACAAGAGGACATGACTTCAGAATTAAGGTACAGAAGCTTAGGGTTAACATGAGGGGGAACTTCTTTACTCAGAGAGTGGTGGCTGTGTGGAATGAGCTTCCAGTGGAAGTGGTGGAGGCAGGTTTGATTTTATCATTTAAAAATAAATTGAGAGGGTATATGGATGGGAAATGAATGGAGGGTTATGGTCTGAGTGCAGGTAGATGGGACGAGGGGAGAATAAGTGTTCGGCACGGACTTGAAGGGCCGAGATGGCCTGTTTCCATGCTGTAATTGTTATATGATTATATGGTTATATGGTTACCCCAGCATTTTTGTGTCTATCTTCGGTTTAAACCAGCATCTGCAGTTCCTTCCTACACATTCCCAGTCCCATTCGAGGGTGGAGGGGTCACTATGGAAAAGACGGAGCTTCTTGATGATGCTGGAAGCTATTCTATGACCAACTGTGACATTAATTTAAACCTCGGGTCTGAAGAAGAGTTTCGACCCAAAATGTTGCCTATTTCCTTCACTCCATAGATGCTGCCTCACCCGCTGAGTTTCTCCAGCATTTGTCCACCTTAATTTAACAAGCCGCTCATAAACCTCTATCCATCAGTTGGTGAATTTCGATGCAATTTCTTGAGTCTTAAGGGAAATGTTAAATCGGTTCCATGTTCTGAGATGTTGTTTTTAACCTATTTGTTCAGAGGTTTTCTAATTAACTTGGGTTATTTATAACGATAACAGTATAACAGCTCCAACTAATGGCTTTGACATGGAAAAACATCTCAATGCTTTTCCCAAAGGGATGGCAATCTATGGCAGAGAGGGTAACAGAATCTGGAGGACAACAGGTTGCTTCTGGTGGGAGAAGGATGTCAAATGTAGAGAGGGAGAGTGCGAAGGTGAGGGTGTACGTTAGAAAATAGGAGCTGGGGAAGACCACTCGGCCTCTCATGCCGACCCTGCCATCCAACATGATCATAGTTTATCTTCCTCGAAGATAGACACAAAAAGCTGGAGTAACTCAGCGGCACAGGCAGCATCACTGGAGTGAAGGAATGGGTGATGTTTCGGGTCAATAGCCTGGTCTGAAGAATGGTCTCGACCTGAAACATCACCCATTCCTTCTCTCCAGAGATGCTGCCTGTGCCGCTGAGTTGCTCCAGCTTTTTGTGTCTATCTTCGGTTTAAACCGGCATCTGCAGTTCCTTCCTGCAACGGCTCCATTTTCACATTGCCCTCAGTTCACCAATCTTTCAAATCTTTATCCTTCCTCATCTTTAAAAACCGCCAGAGATCTAAACTCCAGGGAGGTGCATTCCGGAGATTGACCACCTTGGTGAGACTAGTCTTTCTTCTTCTTTCGTGTCCATCTTCCATGTTTCAAATGTTGACATCGCTGTCATTTTTCGTCCTGAAAAGGACACAAGCTTCCGGTGACAATCAATGGAAGCCATCACTTGTTGCAATAGATGATGGTGGTAGCAAAATTTTAGCTCAGGATACTTCCAGTTTCCAGTCCCGCCACGTGGACGCATCTGCTATGGGGCCTGACTGGTGTTTGATGAGATTCCATACTGCCTCATCGATATTGTCCAAGCCCTGGAACCTTGTCCCTTTCTCTTTACACAGATTGTCTGTCATCTCACTTAGATAGTAGTTCAGCACTGCTCTCTGGTTGTGGTAGGATGGTTCAGTTGCCTGCTAACAGCTGGGAAGAAACTGTCCCTGAATCTGCAGGTGTGCGTTTTCACACTTCCACACCTTTTGTTTGCCTGATGGGAGAGAGGGGAAGAGGGAGTGGCTGGGGTGTGACTTGTCCTTGATTATGCTGCTGGCCTCACCGCGGTAACGTGAGGCAAATCAAATCAAATTAAAAATCAAATCAAATACGTTTATTGTCATTGCACAACAATTGTACAATGAAATTTCATTGCATCTCCTTCAGTGGTATACATAGAAGACACTGGATAAAAGATTTAAAAGCACAAAAACACAAACAACCCTTAACTCTAATATACCGGCAAGATCAGTAAATGAAATTAATAAATAAGTAATAGAAATATTTTTAAAAACATTGCGCATTATATTGCACCACGAATTGTGTTGTGTTGCCCGCAGTGTTGTCTATCTGAGTTTAGTTCTTTTATGGCACATGGGTAGAAACTGTTAATTAGTCTACAAGTGCGGGCCTTCAGAGACCTGTATCGCCTCCCAGAGGGCAGCAGAGTGAAAAGGTGGTTGGCAGGGTGGGATGAGTCCTGTTTGATGCTTGTGGCCCGGCGTAAGCATCGGGCCCTGTAAATGTCATCCAGGGAGGGTAGTTGAGCATTTGTGATGATCTGAGCTGTTTTAATAGCTCTCTGTAGTGCCTTCCTTTCAGCCACAGTGCAGCTAGCAAACCACACCAGGATGCCATAGGAGAGGATGCTTTCCACAGCGCACCGGTAGATCCTATAGCGGAGCAAGATAGACCACTCCTTCTAAATGCAATGGGCTGACGTGTAGTACACAACCGAGCAGAACGTGGGCCTTTCTTTCATCCATTTCAGTAACCCGAACCGACTCGACTGGACTCGCAGTATAATCAACGTTGCGGGGGAACAGTTTGCGTTAATAAATTATAATTCTGAAAATGAGGAGAAGATTTTTACCAAAGAACTTTTATTTTTACGAAGATGTTTCCGTAACCGGCTTCCGTCTCTCCTCTAGTTATCTTTGCTCTGCTAAGGGATCTTTGGTGCGGAGACGGAAGCCGGTTACGGAAATGGGGCCAAAAATTACCCATGAATCTGCCCATGACCGTATTACGTCTTTTTCTTCAAGTGATCTATTTAGCTCGCTATAGGATCCTTGGCGTGATGTGTACATGAAATGGAGTCAGTGAAAGGGAGGTTGCTTTGTGCGTTGGGCTGAGCTACGTCCACAATTTGCCACAAATTCTGGCGGTCTTGGACGGAGCTGTTCCCAAATCAGGCTCACGCCTCGCGGACAGGTGGTTAACTAAAATGATGGAGCCGTCACATCGTTGGTGTCAACTACCGCAGCAGAACAAAGCAGATTCAGATTCAGGTTCAACTTTAATTGTCATGGTCAGTGTACAGTACAGAGACAACGAAATGCAGTTAGCATCTCCCTGGAAGAGCGACATAGAATATGATTTCAATAAATAAATCTATTTACATGCATACAGTCATAGTGTTTTTCCTGTGGGAGGAGGGGGGGGGGGTGTGATTGGCAGTCACCGAGGTACAGTGTTGAGTAGTGTGACATCCGCAGGGAGGAAGCTGTTCCTGGATCTGCTGGTCCGACAACAGAGAGACCTGTAGCGCCTCCCGGATGGTAGGAGGGTAAACAGTCCATGGTTGGGGTGAGCGCAGTCCTTGGCGATGCTGAGCGCCCTTCGCAGACAACGCTTGCTTTGGACAGACTTAATGGAGAGGAGCGAGGAACCGGTGATGCGTTGGGCAATTTTCACCACCCTCTGCAAGGCATTCCGGTCGCAGACAGAGCAGTTGCCATACCATACTGTGATACAGTTGGTAAGGATGCTCTCGATGGTGCAGTGGTAGAAGTTCACCAGAATCTGAGGAGACAGATGGACCTTCTTCAATATCCTCAGGAAGAAGAGACGCTGGTGAGCCTTCTTGACCAGAGTTGAGGTATTGTGGGTCCAAGAGAGGTCATCGGAGATGTTGACCCCCAGGAACCTGAAGCTGGAAACACGTTCCACCTCCGTCCCGTTGATGTGGATGGGGGTGTGCATGCCGCCCCTAGATTTCCTGAAGTCTACAATGAGCTCCTTGGTCTTCTTGGAGTTAAGGGCCAGGTTGTTGTCAGCGCACCATGCTGCTAGGAGCTGGACATCCTCCCTATAGGCCAACTCATCGTTGTTGCTGATGAGGCCAATCACCGTTGTATCATCTGCATACCTGATGATGGTGTTAGTGCTATGTACAGGTGTGCAGTCGTAGGTGAAGAGGGAGTAGAGGAGGGGGCTCAGCACACAGCCCTGTGGAATGTCAGTGTTCAGGGTGAGGGTTGAAGAGGTGTGCTTGTCTGGGGTCTGTTGGTTAGAAAGTGCAGTATTCAGTTGCGGAGGGAGGGGTCGATGCCCAGGTCACCGAGTTTGGTGATCAGTTTAGATGGTATAATGGTGTTGAATGCCGAGCTGTAATCGATGAACAGCATTCTTACGTAAGAGTCTCTGTTGTCGAGGTGGGAGAGGGCGGAGTGAAGTGCCGATGAAAAGCAGAAATGAGGTGAATAATTTTACCACTGGAACACCAAGTTGACAAATCGCTTTGTGGATCTCCTTGGCTGAATGCAGCTCCTGAATATTGCTTATGTGAATTTGATGAATTGTTCCTTGCATTGTGTGTGAGGTAGTGGGAAGGAGGGGGTGGCAGAGGGGTAGGGGAGCAGTGTGAAAGGAACAACAATAACAGCAGCACAACGTCCAACAGAGGCTCAGCAACTCTTAACCCATTACTGTCTCCGGATTACCTAAGCCTCAGGCTGCTTCTCCAAGCCCTTTCCTGGATGTTAGTTTAGCTGTTTAGTGTGGTGGAGTGAAGCATTCAGCCCATCCGATCTTTGCTTCATATCAGTCCCAACCGCCCATTAATTTCCCTGTAACGTATTCTCTTTCCCAATACCTATCGATGCCCCCCACATAGATACACCCCAATTTCAACACCATCTATCAACAAAGGCTAATTAACAGTTGCTAATTAAGCTTATAGACAATCCGTGCAGGAGTAGGCCATTCGGCCCTTCAATGTGATCATCCCCAATCAGTTCCCCGTTCCTGCCTTCTCCCCATATCCCCTGACTCCGCTAAGAGCCTTATCTAGCTCTCTCTTGAAAGCAACCAGAGATCTGGCCTCCACCGCCCACTGAGGCAGAGAATTCCACAGACTCATAAAACTCTGTGAGAAAAAGTGTTTCCTCATCTCCGTTCTAAATGGCTTACCCCTTATTCTTGTGTACCCCTTATTCTTAAAGTGTGGCCCCTAGTTCTGGACTCCCTCAATATCGGGAACACGTTTCCTGCCTCTAGCGTGTCCAAACCCTTAACAATCTTATATGTGCCAAATATGAATTCCTCTCATCCTTCTATACAAGCCCAGCTGTTCCATTCTCTCAGTACATATTTGGGATGTGGGCTCATCCCTGTTGCCTGACCTCAGTTTGGTTTATGGTCATGTGCACTGAGGTACAGTGAAAAGCTTTTGTTGCGTGCTATCCAGTCAGCGGAAAGACAATACATGATTACAATCGAGCCATTTATAGTGTATAGATACTTGATAAAGGGAATAACGTTTAGTGCAAGGTAAAGCCAGAAAGTTCCAATCAAGGATAGTGTGAGGGTCACCAATGAGGCAGACAGTAGTTCAGCACTGCTCTCTGGTTCCAGTAGGATAAGTACTGAGTTACTCCAGCACTCTGTGTCTTTTTTTTTGTAAACCAGCATCTGCAGTTTCTTGCGTCTTATTTAAGGTAGACTTCTTTTCCCTTTGGACCAAATCTTTGGTCTCCTGACCTAACACTTCTCACAAGGCTATTGTATTAAATGTTTGGTTAATTGCACTCCGCAGCCATTAAGCTTACTTGAAGAAATACCTTTGTGACTGCAAATCAATAAATCTTGTATTTCTTTGTAGATGCTGTCCACAAAACATTGGCTGAAGGATAAGCCGATTCCTCTCCACACCAATAATCATCTTGTTCTGTTTGTATGCGCTGAACCCTCGCGCTATGTTTAGGTGTAACATTCTGGTAATGAACAGAGCCTGAATGATATATTGGATGTTAATCCAAAACCTACTGCTGAAGAGCTTTGTCAACAACATTAAGGAATTATTCCATGGTGGGTTAACACCGAACATGTGTTTTCAGATACTTGAATGGATGGCAGAACAGGAGCAGGCATTAATCAAACTTGCTGCGATATCAAGGCAAAAAAGCAGGCGTCCACAGTCGTTCTAGATACAAGCCGAGGGGAAGATCAGTCACGGAGATAGCTCGTACACCTCCAAAACATCCATCAGCAGAGACAGCACTCTCTGAGAACCTGGCAGGTAGCATTTAAAAGAGACTCTATGCTCCTTCTGTGGCCTCACCGAGTAAATGCACACTTTTTGATCTTTACTCCAAATCACGAGAAGACCCAACCAAAAGAATCTCCTGTTCAATCCGTCGTCCACATGCAAATTAATCATGGACTGGTTCCACAGAACAAACATGATCTGAATCCACAATTGCTACAGTCTAAGGCCACAGACTGGACACAGCCTGTGTCCACAGTGTAGTCACAACCAGGATATCAGGGATCGGTGGTCAACACGGTCTCGATGGGGCGAAGGGTCTGTTTGCACTCTGTCTCTAAACTAAACTAAACAACCAGAGTGGGGTCCAGACCACCCACTGGCTAACAACAGCCTGTTTCCTTCATCATCATTACTTTTTTGCATCATTTCATTCATTTGTTCTACATCTCTCTACATCGCCGTCCATGGCTGCCTCGCCAACAGTCTGTCTGTCCCTTTATTGCTTGTTTGTATGTGTTAACTGTATGTTTTTAGTGTTCTTTAGCTTGTTTTATGTGGGGGGTGAGGGGGACTTTTTCTAATCTCATTCCTCGACGGAGATGCGATTGAGATCCGTGTTGTATCTCCGTCCACACTGTGGCCTAACATCGTGTAGTTGACGGCCTTTGCAGGAGATGGACTTCGGGAGCTCCAGCTCGCAGTCCCTGGTTGGAGACTGTCTTCAGGAGCTCCAACCGCCCTGATGTGGGAGCTTCGATCGCCCTGACGGATGGTTCGACACCCTGAACGCGGGAGAATAAAGAGGAAGAAGTTAGACTTTTTTGCCTTCCATCACACAGGTGTCAGGAGTTATGGAGAGAAGGCATGAGAATGGGGTTGAGAGGAGGAGATAGATCAGCCGTGATTGAATGGCGGAGTAGACTTGATGGGCCGAATGGTCTAATTCTGCCCCTATCACTTATTACCTCATGAGATAGCTTTGCATATAAAGCCACGTTCCCCCCACACAAGTGTACATCCTTGCTATAAGAACTCTAAGCTTCAGTAATTCAGTTAGTCAGGAGCACAGTGAATTAAAACACACTGATAAGAAGTAATTGACGTTGAAACTCCTTGAAGATACCATATTCATATTCCGCACAGTCCCCATCAGTCACTGAGAGAGAACATCACATTACTAATTTTTTTTCCTACTGACTCCTGCAGAGGGGTGTGCATTAGAGAGCTCACGGTAAACTGATGGTATATTTAATGAAGGCAGGTTATGCAGGATGAACAGGTCTGGCAATATTCCCTGTCCTTTTATAAAACCTCCGGTCATTTATCTCTGCCTTGCAGTCCTGCGTACTGGTCGGCCACAGCTGTCTCTCCCTTGAGGAGACAATCCCTGAGAAAGGCAGAGAGAAAATCCTATCAATACAAGGGCATTTAATAAATGCACTGGGAGAAGGTCACACAGCAGGAAGCCCCATTAGCCTGTTTTCACTCCATAATCAGCATATTTGATCATCAGTAATTCTTACTGAAAGGCCATCAAATTCTGATGTCTCAGCTGTCTCTGGCCTTCACTGACTGCTCACACTGATGAATGTGAGCGGTTTTCTAATTTGCAGCCACACAAAGCTCCACAAAGCATCCCCTCTTGCTCCACGACGGTTTAGTTTAGGGTTTCTAGGACAGAACAGCTCAGGGAAAGAACGTCTGCGCTGAACTTGCTGCCAGGATTATCCGTTCATAAGGTCATCTACTCCGCCATTCAATGCTCTCCCTCCTAACCCCATTCTCCTGCCTTCTCCCCGTAATTCCTGACACCCGTACTAATCAAGAATCTATCTATCTCTGCCTTCAAAATATCCATTGACTTGGCTTACACAGCCCTCTGTGGCAATGAATTCCACAGATTCACAGCCTTCTGATTCAAGTTTAGTTTAGTTCAGAGATACAGCATGGAAACAGGCCTTTCAGCCCACTGAGTCCATGCCGACCAACGATCGCCCATACATCCAGCTATGTATTGACTTTCCACTGTCTGGTTCGCACATCACAAATGTTTTTCACTGTACCTCGGTACACGCGACATTGAACTAAACACAAACTCAAACTCAAACATTCGTCCTATCCTACACACACTAGGAAGGCAATTAATCCACAAACTCCCACATCATTGTGTGGAAGGAAACTGGAGCACCTGGGGAAAACCCACACTGGAGGCAGCATTCCTGGAGAACATGGATTGGTGAGGTTTCGGATCGGGACCCTTTAGTCCTGGGCGGTGAGCCATTGACTGAGCGAAACATTACAGTGCTGAGGAGGCCATTTAGCCCATCGAATCGTCCAGTATAGAGGGGGCCGGTTTAACTATTGAGTCAATGTCGGCTCCCTGCAAGCCAATCTCTTCAGTCCAATTTCCTCCCGTGTGTGCGTGCGTGTGTATGTACGTGTATGTGTGTGCGCGTGCATCAGTGTGTGTATGTGTGTGTGTGTGTGTGCACCTGTGCGTGTGTGCGTATATGTATGTGCATGTGTGTGTGTGTACGTGTATGTGTGTGTGTGCATGCGTGCGTGTGTGTGTGTGGGTGTGTGCATGTGTGTGTGCTTGCGTGTGTGTACGTGCGTGTGCATCCATGTGTGTGTTTGTGTGTGTGTGTATGTGTGTGTGTATGCATGTGTGTGCGTACGTGTATGTGTGTGTATGTGTGTGTGTGTGCGTGCGTACGTGTATGTGAGTGTGTGCGAGTGTGTGTACATGTGCAGTTCATTGGCTATATTTAAGAGGGAGTTAGATGTGGCCCGTGTGGCTAAAGGGATCAGGGGGTATGGAGAGAAGGCAGGTACAGGATACTGAGTTGGATGATCAGCCATGATCATATTGAATGGCGATGCAGGCTCGAAGGGCTGAATGGCCTACTCCAGCACCTATTTTCTATGTTTCTATGCAGCTCTTGAGGCAATAGCTCTAAGGCTTTTGCCGCTGTGCTGGCCCCTACATTGGCGGTGGTGGTGCCGGTGGTAGCTGTGACAGCCACGTCAGTCTTTCCCCTTAGCTTCACGTTGAATAACACAGGAGCCAGATAAGTGGTAATGATTTGCACAATGCACGCTGTTGCAAGTAATTTAATCATTTAAGTGGAGAGAACATCGTAAAGGCATTGCTCTCCAGGAAGGAGATTCCACTCGCTGCTTGCATGCACAGACCAGATGCGATTACAGGAATAACGGTAATTTAAACACTTGTCAGGTCCCATTTAAATTGACTGCACCTCTTTATCTGCATTACAATGACCGAGGACACGATACATCTTCAGAAACACACAGACTCACACTCACACACACACACACACAAACACACACACACACACAGCTGCACACACACTCACGCGCACATACACACACACACTCACATACACACACACGTACACATACACACACACACTCACATACATACACACACAGACACACACACACAGACACGAACATTCATGCATGCACAAACTCACACACACACCCACACACACACACACACACACACACACACGCACATGCACACTCACACGCGCACACACACATACACACACTGATGCAGTGTGGTGAGGAGAGGGGAGTGTGACAGACAGACACACACACACAGGCACATACAAACACACACATAAAAAAATAAACAGACACACACACAGACACACACACACACACACACACACAAACACAGACACACACACATAAAAAACACACTCACACACAGACACACATACACAGACACATACACACACATTAAAACAAACAGACACACAGGCACACACACACACACACTCACACACACTTACGCACACACACACTTACGCACTCACCCACGAACACTCACGCATGCACACACTCGCACGCTCACACCCACACACACACACATGCAGTGTGGTGAGGAGAGGGGCAAGTGGCAGACAGACACGTACACACAGGCACATACACACACATATTAAAAAAAACAGACACACACACACTTACACACACACACACACACATTAAAAAAAAGACACACACACACACAGACACACATACACACACATACACACACACACACACACAAACAGACACACACACACACTGACACAGACAGACACACACACACACACACACACACACACAGACACACACACACACACACACACACATAGACACACACACACACACACATATATAGACACACACACACACACACACTGAGGCGGGGCGGTGAGGAGAGGGCAGTGTGACAGACATACAGACGAGAACCAAGTGCTGATCTCGGTGGGTGAAGAGCAACATTCCAAATGTTTTCTGACGTTTTTTTTTCCAAAATTTATACTGGGGAGAAAGAAAGTTGATTAAACTGTCACAATAGTGTCAATGAGATTTTAATCAGCGGATTTGAATATCTTTTCCTCTCCCTCCCGGGGACAAACTAACTGATTGCACAAAGCTTATGCCGTGTAAAGCTGACAGATATTTGCCCCTCTGGTTTCCGTGATGGACAGATGTGGAGCAGGGTGTGGTGGAAACGCCCCTCAAAATAAGGGAAGGGTGCTGTCTGTATGGAGTTTGTACGTTCTCCCCGTGACCACGTGGGTTTTCTGCAGGATCTCCGGTTTCTTCCCACACTCCAAAGCCATACAAGTCTGTAGGTTAATTGGCATGGTATAATTGTACATTTTCCCTAATGTGTGTAGGATAGTGGTAGTGGGCGGCGTGGACTTGGCGGGCCGAAGTTCCCGTTTTCTCTAAACTAATCCGAACTAAACTAAAGCATCTTGAAGAAGGGTTTCGACCTGAAACTTCATCCATTCCTTCTCTCCAGAGATGCTGCCTGTCCCTCTGTGTTACTCCAGCATTTTATGTCTACCTTCGGTGTAAACCAGCATCTGCAGTTCCTTCCTGCACCAAACCAGCTGCTTTATTCCCTAAATTACAGCAGTGGCTCTACTTCTAAAGGTTATGAAACAATTTGGGAATGACTCAAAATTGTAACACATGCTCCAGTAATCCAAGTCCGTTTTGCTGTAAAGCTGGCTGTACCTGGTCAGGGTCGTTACACATTGCATTTGGTTTAAGAGAAAGTTAGATAGACTCTAGGGGCTAGTGGAGTCAAGGGATATGGGGAGAAGTCAGGCACGGGTTATTGATAGGGGACGATCAGCCATGATCACAATGAATGGCGGTCCTGGCTTGAAGGGCCGAATGGCCTCCTCCTGCACCTATTTTCTATATTTCTATGTTTATCGATCGCCGCAGGCTATGTATGATTCACATTTCACCAGGGATTCTGTATGAACAGGTTGTTACCGAGGCTGCTGTGATTGCTTGGGTAAACAGAGCAAGGCAACGGAGTCACCGAGCTAAACACGACATTCTCCTCTGAAGAAGGGTCTCAATCCAAAACGTCACCATTCCTTCTCTCCAGAGATGCTGCTTGTCCCGCTGAGTTACTCCAGCATGTTGTGTCTATCTTCAGTTTAAATCAGCATCTGCAGTTCCTACACACTCTCCATCCAACACTCTTTTAGATAGGAAGTGAGGAGGAACTTCTTTAGTCAGAGTGTAGTAAATCTGTGCAACTCTTTGCCATGGGGGATTGTGGAGGCCAGGTCTGTGGATAATTTTAAGGCAGAGATAGACAAATTCTTGATTAGAACAGGTGTCAAGGGTTATGGGGAGAATAAGATTAGGAAAATAGGATTAGGAGGCAGAGATCAGCCATGATTGAATGGCGGAGTGGGCTCGATGAGCCGAATAGCTTAATTCTACTGTAATAACATATGAACGTGTGAACTCGCCAGGTTCAAAGTCAAATTTATTTGTCACATGCACCAATGAAGGCAGAGTGAAATGAATTTGCCATGCAGCGATACACTTAAAAAAAGAACACACACATCCTCGGCTTTATATCTCAGTCCCTTTTCTCGTGTCTTTCGGTCTGAAGAAGGGTCTCGGCACGAAACATCACCTATTCCTTCTCTCCAGAGTTGCTGCCTGTCCCGTTGAGTTACTCCAGCTTTTTTGTGTCTATCTTCGGCTTAAATCTGCTGTTCCTTCCCACAATGAACATTCTACCCTTGTCAGCTGAACCAAATAAATCAACATGCCCGGCCCCACCTGTATTGGAATCTTTATTATTAGGCTATTAAAATAAGGTCCCTTAATGAGAATTGTCTTGATACACTTGTAACACTTTTAACCATATAACAATTACAGCACGGAAACAGGCCATCTCGACCCTTCTTGTCCATGACGAACACGTATTCTCCCCTAGTCCCACACACCTGCTTTCAGACCATAACCCTCCATACCTTATAACCATATTACCATATAACCATATAACAATTACAGCACGGAAACAGGCCATCTCGGCCCTACAAGTCCGTGCCGAACAAATTTTTTTTTCCCCTTAGTCCCACCTGCCTGCACTCATACCATAACCCTCCATTCCCTTCTCATCCATATGCCTATCCAATTTATTTTTAAATGATACCAATGAACCTTCCTCCACCACTTCCACGGGAAGCTCATTCCACACCGCTACCACTCTCTGAGAAGAAGTTCCCCCTCATATTACCCCTAAACTTCTGTCCCTTAATTCTGAAGTCATGTCCCCTTGTTTGAATCTTCCCTACTCTCAGTGGGATAAGTTTATCCATGTCAACTCTGCCTATCCCTCTCATCATTTTAAAGACCTCTATCAAGTTCCCCCTTAACCTTCTGCGCTCCAAAGAATAAAGCCCTAACGTGTTCAACCTTTCTCTGTTAGTTGCTGAAACCCAGGCAACATTCTAGTAAATCTCCTCTGTACTCTCTCTATTTTGTTACATCCTTCCTATAATTAGGCAACCAAAATTGTACACCATACTCCAGAATTGGCCTCACCAATGCCTTGTACAATTTTAACATTACATCCCAACTTCTACACTCAATGCTCTGATTTATAAAGACACCAAAAGATTTATTTACCACCCTATCTACATGATATTCCACTTTCAGGGAACTGTGCACAGTTATTCCCAGATCCCTCTGTTCACCTGCATTCTTCAATCCCCTACCATTTACCATGTATGTCCTATTTTGATTTGTCCTGCGAAGATGTAGCACCTCACACTTATCAGCATTAAATTCCATCTGCCATCTTTCAGCCCACTCTTCCAACTGGCATAAATCTCTATGTAGACTTTGAAAGTCTACTTCATTATCCACAACCCCACCTATCTTAGTATCATCTGCATACTTACTAATCCAATTTACCACACCATCATCCAGATCATTGATGTACATGACAAACAACAGTGGGCCCAACACAGATCCCTGTGGCACCCCACTCGTCACTGGCCTCCAAACTGACAAACAACCATCCACCATCACTCTCTGGCATCTTCCATTCAGACACTGTTGAATCCATATTGCTACTCCACCATTAATACCCAACCATTGAACCTTCTTGACCAACCTTCCGTGAGGAACCTTGTCAAAGGCCTTACTGAAGTCCATATATATAATATCCACTGCTTTACCCTCATCAATTACCTGAGTAACCTCTTCAAAACATTCAAGAAGGTTAGTCAAACATGACCTTCCAGGCACAAATCCATGTTGACTGTTCATAATCAGACCCTGTTTATCCAGATGCTTATATATATTGTCTCTAAGTATCCTTTCCATTAATTTGCCCACCACTGACGTCAAACTAACAGGTCTATAATTGCTAGGTTTACTCTTAGACCCCTTTTTAAACAATGGAACAACATGCGCAGTACGCCAATCCTCCGGCACTATTCCCGTTTCTAATGACATTTGAAATATTTTCTCTCATAGCCCCGGCTATTTCTACACTAACTTCCCTCAATGTCCTAGGGAATATCCTGTCCGGACCTGGAGACATCCACTTTTATATTTCTCAAAAAAGTGTCAGTACTTCCTCTTCTTTGATCCTCATAATTTCCATAGCTACTCTACTTGTTTCCCTTACCTCACATAATTCAATATCCTACAATTATCATGTATCTATACACTGAAATCATCTGGCTCAACTGTAATCATGTCTTGTCTTTCCGCTGACAGGTTAGCTCGCAACAAAAGCTTCTCACGGTACCTCGGTACACGTGACAGTAGACCAACCTGAAACCGAAAAATCGAGCCATTTATAGTGTAGATCCAGTGGGGATGTCGGGCTGACAGTAATTAAGCAAGAACCTGCTTTCCGATTCCTAGATCCAACTCGGTGGGCACTGGAAGTCTAACTCTGGAGATCGCTAATCCAGGATTACAAGGGCAGCCGCTCCATTCCGACACCCCTCACCCCACTCAGGTGAGTTGCCAGTGCAGTGGGATGGGCAACACTAGCTTGTCCAACCACAGACACCACTTTCTCTCTCCCTTTCTACCCTGCTTCTGGGAGCCAGACCCATCCATCCGCGCGACACCTCGTACTGGAATGCAGAACAAGTTCTTAATTACCTAAGGAACGGATGCTTGACTACAGGGCCAAGAACCTTTCCATTTCCATTGGCAATAATCTACCACAAATAAATGTCACATGCAATTATTGTTAATGGTGTAGTGATTTGCTTTCTCCCATGTTGCATTTAGTAATGCCCGGATCAATCGCTAATTCCCAGAAACTACAAATTACAAACCAATCTTGAAAGCTGATTACTGTACTTGTCTGCATGACCCATATCCTAAGATGATGATCCATAATCATAATTAAAGAGCGGCATGTTGGTGCAGTGGTGGTTGCTGCCATACAGCGCCAGACCCGGGTTTGATCCTGACCTCGGGTTCAGTCTGTACGGAGTTTGCATGTTCTCCCTGTGACCATGTGGGTTTTCCCTGGGTGCACCGGTTTCCTCCCACACTCCAAAGATTTGTTGGTTCAACACAGACCTTGTTGGCCAAAGGGCCTGTTCTTGTCTCGTACTGTGGGAGGGCACCAGTAAATGGTGAATTAGGGTAGGGCACCAGTAAATGGTGTATTAGGGTAGGGCACCAGTAAATGGTGTATTAGGGTAGGGCACCAGTAAATGGTGTATTAGGGTAGGGCACCAGTAAATGGGGTAAATCTGAAACGTGACTGAGCACCACTCCTGTTACAGAAAGCTCCACAGAAAGAAATGACCTGGCTATGGGGAGAAGGCTGGAGAATGTTAGGAGGAAGAGATAGATCAGCCATGATTGAATGGCGGAGTAGACCCGAAGGGCCAAATGGTCTAATTCCGCTCCTCTCAGTTATGAATTGATGAACATTGCTCAGCTTTATTGAGTACTAATCTGCATTAGTCAACGTCATACAATGTAGATCCTGAACATTGAAGGACATAAAGTGCTGGAGTACTCAGCGAGTCAGACAGCATCACCAGAGAACATGGATAGGTGATGTCTCAAATCAAGACCTTTCTCTAGTCTAAAGAAGGGTCTTGATCCACAATGTTACCTATCCATGTTCTCCAGAGATGCTGTTGACTAGCACTTTGTGTCTTTTTGTGTATTAACCAGCGTCTGCAGTTCTTTGTCTCCATATTACATTACTCTGCATTACTGAGCATTAGTCCACATGAATTAACAGTACTCAGCATTGCTTCACATTTTTGAGCATTATTCCGCATTACTCAGATTGTTTGCCTGTGTTGTTCCTTCTCCACTGCCCCTGTTCCTTCAGAAGCACACTATACAAGTAATGGATCATCTGTGCTCACATTTCTATATATTCACGTTATAGGAGAAGAATCAGCATTGCCCAGAGGGCAACTGTTTCCCCCACTCCCAGACCCATCAGAACATTGCACCGTGACAGCAGGCGGGATTATTGTCCCAATTGCCAGCATAGAATGTCCATAATTTGCTTCCACTCTAACACTGTATACTATCCACACAGTGAGATTCTTCACAGGTTTTGATGTTGTTTTTAATCTATTACCACACGTGCAAATAACATTCAGATAAGTGTTTCAAGTTGGTAAGTCAAAACTTGTGGTGAGCAATAGATTCATGAGTGGTGTAGAGCAAAGGGATTGAGGAGAACAAGTATGTAGCTCCCTGAAAATGGTCAATCGGGTATCTACGGTGATGTAGAAGGCTTTCAGCCTTCATCACAGGGAACTGAGATTTGAAATTGGGACATTATGTTGCAGATGTGATTAATGCTAGTGAGGTTGATATTGTAGCAGGATGTTCACTCTGCTATATGAAAGATAGTCATATAGTCATTAAGCTGGAAAGGGTGCAAAGAGTGCAGTGGAAATGTAGGATGATGTTGCATGGACTCACGGGCCTGAGCTATAGAGAGAGAAAGTGCAGGCCAGTACATTATTCCAAGTAGTGCAGGAGGATGAGGGGTGAGGGGTCTAGAGGTGTCTACAATCACGAGGGGAATAGATAGGGTAAATGCAGTAAGTCTTTTCCCTAAGGCAGTAGAATCAGGAACTACAGTAAATCCTTGTTTTAACAGACCTCATTATAATGGATTTTGGTTATAGCGCAAGGACCTACCAAATACTGCACATGCCACCCCCTACCCACACCGTATATCCTGCAGGTTACAGCCCCGTCTGCCCTATGTCACCACCGGCTGCCCACTCCACTACCCTGCCGCTTACAACTTTAGTTGCCCCCACCGCACACCCAGCTTCTAACGCCACGCCCAGATACCCATGACACCCCTTCCTGCAATCACCACCCCACCCACCAACCCTTACCTGCACCCCGGCCAACTGCAGGCTGCGACCATTGATTCCGTTGATCCTCGCCTCTCCCCCGGCTGCCAGCAAGCCGGGACCATCAACTCACCTGCATTCCAGGCCTCGTTCTGGACCAAGAGTCTGAAAAATGGTCTTGACTCAAAACATGATCTCTTAATGTTCTCCAGAGATGCGGCCTGACCTGCTGAGTTACTCCAGCACTTTGAGCTCTTTTGTGTATTAGCCAGCAACTGCAGCTGTTGGTTTCTACAACTTATACAATAACACCTTGCATAGTTCTAGCATACAATTGGCAATAACAGACACCACTCCCCCCCCCCAATGATCTATTATAATGAAGCATTCAGCATTGAGCATAGGTTTCACCTGTGGGGAAATAATTAATAGAAACGTTTATAGGTCTGGTGAGGATGACAATTGGTGTCCCCCAGTGATCAGTGCTGGGTCCAATGGTGTTTGTGGATTATAACAGCAATTTGGGTGAGAATGTACAAGGTATGAAAAGTAAGTTTGCAGATGACAATAAAGTGAATTAATGGGAAGGAAAGTTTGAGCAGGGATAAGAGATTAAGAGCAGGGCCAATAGTGCCCGGTGTGAGAGGGGAGGTGAATACCGAAGTTAAAGTATCGTATATGAATGTGCGAAGTATAAGAAATTAAGTGGATTAGTTTGAGGCTCAGTTAGAAATTGGCAAGTGTGATGTTGTGGGAATTACAGAGACATGACAGCAAGGGGACCAGGGCTGGGAAATGAATATTCAAGGGTACACGTCCTATCGAAAAGACAGACAGGTGGGCAGAGGAGGTGGGGTAGCTCTGTTGGTGAGGAATGAAATTCAGTCCCTAGCGAGGGGTGACATAGAATTAGGAGATGTAGAGTCAGTATGGATAGAACTGAGGAATTGTAAGGGTAAAAATACCGTAATGGAAGTTATCTACAGTAGCCTGGATATAGGGTGCAAGTGAATCAAGAGTTAATATCGCAAAGGTAATGCTACGGTTGTTATGGGAGATTTCTACATGCAGGTAGACTGGAAAAATCAGATTGGTACTGGACCCCAAGAAAGGGAGTTTGTGATGGAATCTTAGAGCAGCTTGTACTGGAGCCCAGCAGTAGGCAATTCTTGATTTAGTGTTGTGTAATGAACTGGATTTGATAAGGGAATTTGAGGTAAAGGAGCCAATAGGAGGTTAGTGACCATAATATGATGTTTTAATCTACAATTTGAGAGGGAGAACGGAAAATCGGAAGTGTCAGTATTACAATTGAATAAAGGGTCTATGGAGCCATGAGGGAGGAGGTGGCCAAAGTTGACTGGAAAGGGACCCTAGCAGGGAGGACGGTGGAAAAACAATGGCAGGTATTTCTGAGAATAATACAGAAGGTGCAGGATCAGTTCATTCCAAAGAGGAAGAAAGATGGCTGAAATGGGAAGTCAGGGATAGTATAAAAATAAAAGAGAAGTATATCATAGCAAAGATGAGCAGGAGATAACTAAAAAGGCAATAGTGGGAGAAAAGATAAGGTACGAAGGTAGGCTAACCAAGAATATAAAGGAGGATAGTAAAAGCTTCTTTCGGTATGTGAAGAGGAAAAAATTAGTTAAGACCAAAGTTGGACCCTTGAAGTGTGAATCAGGGGAATTTATTATAGGGAACAAGAACATGGCAGACGAGTTAAACAGGTATTTTGGATCTGTCTTCACTAAGGAAGACACAAACAATCTTCCTGATGTATGCTAGAGGTAGGAAACATCTCCCTATGTTAGGGATGTCCAGAACCTGGGGCCACAGTTGAAGAATAAGGTGTAAGCCATTTTGAACGGAGATAAGGAAAAACATTTTCACACAGAGGGTTGTGAATCTGTGGAATTCTGTGAAATCAGAAGGCAGTGGAGGCCAATATACTGGATGCTTTCAAGAGAGAGTTAGATAAAGATAGAGGAGTCCGGGGATATGGGGAGAAGGCAGGAACGGGGTCCTGATTGTGGATGATCAGCCATGATCACACTTTCTTCCACCCTGCCTCCTGTAAAGTCTCTATCCCCTACTCCCTATCCCTCCGTCTACTTAGCATCTGTGCCCAGGATGAGGTTTTCAGTACTAGGTCATTGGAGATGTCCTCATTCTTTAGGAAATGGGGGTTTCCCTCTTCCATTGTAGATCTGGCTCTAATTAGGATCTCCATGATATCCCGCAGCTCCACTCTTGCTCCCCCTCCCCTCATTCGTAACAAGAAGTTGCCCTCACCTTCCACCCCAGAAGACATGACAGAAACAGATGAAAGGCCCGAGAGACGTTGGAGCAAGAGGAGGAGTTTCCGGGCGGTGAGTGTTTAAATCGGGCACGGGGCTTTTATCCAAATATGTAACGTTCCACACTTTAGGAAGGGTTCTGGTGGAAGCTGCTGATTGATGGAAGCGGACTACAGGAAGCAGCTGATTGGGTGCAACTTCAGGTTATCATTTTTGTTTTCTGGTTAAAGGTACAGTGCTTTAGTAAAGGTACAGTGAGCTAAGAGTACTGACCCTGTTGCTCAGAAAGGTAGGGAAAAGAAGAGGAGGGCAATAGTAATTGGGGACTATAGTTAGGGGGTCGGATAGGCGATTCTGTGGACGCAGTCAGGAGACCCGGATGGTGGTCTGCCTCCCTGGTGCCAGGGTCCCGGATGTGTCTCAACGCATCCAAGATATCCTGAAATCAGAGGGAGAGGAGCCTGAGGTCGTGGTACATATAGTTACCAATGCCATAGGTAAAAAAAGAGAAGATGTCCTGAACAAAGAATTTAGGGAGTTGGGAGGAGAGTTAAGGAAAAGTAACAATCTCAGGATTACTGCCTGTGCCACGCGACAGTGAGAATAGGAATGGAGCGAGGCGGAGCTGCGTGGCTGAAGGACTGGTGCAGTGGGCAGGGATTCAAGTTTCTGGATCATTGGGACTACTTTTGGGAAAGGTGTGACCTGTACAGAAAGGACGGGTTGCACTTGAACCCGAGGGGGACCAATATCCTGGCGGGGAGATTTGCAAAGGCTACTGGGGAGACTTTAAACTAGAACGGTTGGGGGGAGGGACTCAAATAGAGAAAGATAGTAGACAGAGTGTGAGGCAGGAGGCAGAGAAGAGAAGCACTCGGACCCAAAATCTAGGGGAGAAAGAAGAAAAAGAAAATAAACAGAGAATAAGAGGCGGTGGGTTTCTTAAATGTGTATATTTTAATGCTAGGAGCATTGTAAGAAAGGTGGATGAGCTTAGAGCCTGGATTGACACCTGGAAGTATGATGTTGTGGCGATCAGTGAAACATGGTTGCAGGAGGGCTGTGATTGGAAACTAAATATTCCAGGATTTTGTTGCTTCAGGTGTGATAGAATTGGAGGGGAAAGAGGTGGAGGTGTTGCATTGCTTGTCAGGGAAGATATTACAGCAGTGCTTTGGCAGGATAGATTAGAGGGCTCGTCTAGGGAGGCTATTTGGGTGGTACTGAGAAGTGGGAAAGGTGTAACAACAATTATAGGGGTGTATTAAAGCCCGCCAAATGGGGAGCAAGAATTGGAATAGGAAATATGTAAGGAGATAGCAGATATTAGTAGTAAGCACAAGGTAGTGATTGTGGAAATTTCAATTTTTCACACATAGACTGGGAAACACATTCTCTAAATGGGCTGGATGGGTTGGAGTTTGTAAAATGTGTGCAGGATAGTTTTTTGCAGCAATACATAGAGGTACCTACTAGAGAAGGGGCGGTGCTGGACCTCCTGTTAGGTAAAGAGACAGGTCAGGTGGCAGAGGTATGCGTTGGGGAACACTTCAGGTCCATTGATCACCATACCATTAGTTTCAATATAATTATGGAGAGGGGCAGAACTGGACCTAGGGTTGAGATTTTTGATTGGAGAAAGGCTAACTTTGATGGGATGCAAAAGGATTTAAAAGGAGTGAATTAGGACATTTTGTTTTATGGGAAGGAAGTGGAAGAGAAGTGGAGGACATTTAAAGGGGAAATTTTAAGAGTACAGAATCTTTATGTTCCTGTTCAGTTGAAAGGAAATAGTAAAAATTGGAAAGAGCCATGCTTTTCAAGGGAAATTGGACACTTGGTTCGGAAAAAGAGAGAGATCTACAATAATTGTAGGCAGCATCAAGTAAATTAGGTGCTTGTGGATTACAAAGAATGTAAAAAGAATCTTAAGAAATAAATTAGAAAAGCTAAAAGAAGATATGAGGTTGCTTTGGCAAGTAAGGTGGAAGTAAATCCAAAGGGTTTCTACAGCTATATTAATAGCAAAAGGATAACGATGGATAAAATTGATGAGGTTACTAGGGAAAATGATGAGGGTAGAAACATAGAAACATAGAAATTAGGTGCAGGATTAGGCCATTCGGCCCTTCGAGCCTGCACCGCCATTCAATATGATCATGGCCGATCATCCAACTCAGTATCCCGTACCTGCCTTCTCTCCATACCCTCTGATCCCCTTGGCCACAAGGGCCACATCTAACTCTTAAATAAAGCAGTGGATGTTCTCTATATGGACTTTACAATACAATACAATTTATTTGTCGTTTCTGCAGTCATACACACAAAACGATGAAGACCCAAGACACAACACAATTTACACAAACATCCTTCACAGCGCATTTCTCCTCGCTGTGAAGGAAGGCAAAAAAAAAACATATCTCTCCCCTGCAATCCCCTCTCCCCTCCATGTCAGAGTCAAAGACAGTCAAAGCCCCCAGCGGGCGATGTTAAATGTCCTGCAGCCATTAAAGCCACGTCGGGTGATGCAAGGCCAAGCACCGGGTCTTGGTGTTGGAGCACCGGTGGGCTCTTGGTGTTGGAGCCCCAGTGGGCGCTCACGAAGTCCCGCGGCAATTCCAAGCCATGCGGGGCAGGGATGTAAGGTCCAGCTCCAGGTAATCTTCAACCCCAGAACTCGGGCAGGAGAAGTCGCCGTTGCGGAAGCCGCGAAAAACGGTCTCCCAGCAGGGGAGTAAGGCCTTTGACAAGGTTCCTCATGGAAGGTTGGTTAAGAAGCTTCAATGGTTCGGTATTAATGGTGGAGTAGCAAGCTGGATTCAACAGTGGCTGAATGGGAGACGCCATAAAGTAATCGTGGATGGCTGTTTGTCAGTTTGGAGGCAGGTGGGGTGACTCGGGGATCTGTATTGGGTCTACTGTTGTTTGTCATGTACATCAATGATCTGGATGATGGTGTGGTAAATTGGATTAGTAAGTATGCAGATGATACTAAGATAGGTGGTGTTGTGGATAATTAAGTAGATTTCCAAAGTCTACAGAGGGATTTAGGCCATTTGGAAGAATGTGCTGAAAGATGGCAGATGGAGTTTAATGCTGATAAGTGTGAGGTGCTACATCTTGGCAGGACAAATTGAAATAGGACGTACATGGTAAATGGTAGCGAATTGAAGAATGCAGTTGAACAGAGGGATCTGGGAATAACTGTGCATAGTTCTCTGAAGGTGGAATCTCATGTAGATAGGGTGGTAAAGAAAGCTTTTGGTGTGCTAGCCTTTATAAATCAGAGCATTGAGTATAGAAGTTGGGATGTAATGTTAAAATTGTACAAGGCATTGGTGAGACCAATTCTGGAGTATGGTGTACAATTTTGGTCTCCCAATTATAGGGAGGATGTCAACAAAATAGAGAGAGTACAGAGGAGATTTACTAGAATGTTGCCTGGGTTTCAGCAACTAAGTTACAGAGAAAGGTTGAATAAGTTAGGTCTTTATTCTTTGGAGCGCAGACGGTTAAGGGGGAACTTGATAGAGGTCTTTAAAATGATGAGAGGGATAGAGTTGACGTGGATAAGCTTTTCCCATTGAGAGTAGGGAAGATTCAAACAATAGGACATTACTTCAGAATTAAGGGACAGAAGTTTAGGGGTAACGTGAGGGGGAACTTCTTTACTCAGAGAGGTGGCTGTGTGGAATGAGCTTCCAGTGGAAGTGATGGAGGCAGGTTCGATTTTATTATTTAAAAATAAATTGGATAGGCACATGGATGGGAAGGGAATGGAGGGTTATGGTCTGAGTGTGGGTAGTTGGGACTAGAGGAAAATAAGTGTTCGGCACGGACTTGTAGGGCCGAGATGGCCTGTTTCTGTGCTGTAATTGTTATATGGTTATATGTTTATATGAATTTAATATAGGGTACAAGGAAATGGCAGACGAGTTAGGAGCAAAGAGGTCTTCCTGCAGTTGTATAGGGCACTAGTGTGATCACACCTGGAGTATTGTGTGCAGTTTTGGTCTCCAGACTTGACGAAGGACATTCTTGCTATTGAGGTAGTGCAGCGTCGGTTCACAAGGTTAATTCCCAGGATGGAGGTACTATCATATGTTGATAGATTGGAGTGGCTGGGGCTTGTATAAACTGGAATTTAGAATGATGAGAGGGGATCTTATTGAAACATATAAGATTATTATGGGTTTGGACACGCTAGAGCCAGGAAACATGTTCCCGATGTTGGGGGAGTCCAGAACCAGGGGCCCATAGTTTAAGAATAGGTGGTAGGCCATTTACTGGGACATTTTGTTTTATGGGAAAGATGTAGAACAGAAATGGAGGACATTTAAAGGGGAAATTTTAAGAGTACAGAATCTTTATGTTCCTGTTCGGTTGAAAGGAAACACTAAAAATTGGAAAGAGCCCTGGTTTTAAAGGGAAATTGGACATCTTGTTCGGAAAAAGAGGGAGATCTACAATAATTATAGGCAGCATGAAGTAAATGAGGTGCTTGAGGAGTATAAGGAATGTAAAAAGAATCTTAAGAAAGAAATTAGAAAAGCTAAAAGAAGATATGAGGTTGCTTTGGCAAGTAAGGTGAAAGTCAATCCAAAGGGTTTCTACAGCTATATTAATAGCAAAAGGATAAGGAGGGATAAAATTGGTCCATTGGAGAGACAGAGTGGAAAGCTATCTGCAGAGCCAAAAGAGATGGGGGAGATATTGAACAATTTTTTTTCTTCGGTATTCACCAAGGAGAAGGATATTGAATTATGTGAGGTAAGGGAAACTAGAGTAGCTATGGATACTATGAGGTTCAAAGTAAAAGAAGTACTGACACTTTTGAAAAATATAAAAGTGGATAAGTCTCCAGGTCCTGACAGGATATTCCCTAGGACATTGAGGGAAGTTAGTGTAGAAATAGCCGGGGCTATGACAGAAATATTTCAAATGTCATTAGAAACGGGAATAGTCCCCGAGGATTGGCGTACTGCGCATGTTGTTCCATTGTTTAAAAAGGGTTCTAAGAGTAAACCTAGCAATTATAGACCTGTTAGTTTGACTTCAGTGGTGGGCAAATTAATGGAAAAGATACTTAGAGACAATATATATAAGCATCTAGATAAACGGGGTCTGATTAGGAACAGTCAACATGGATTTGTGCCTGGAAGGTCATGTTTGACTAATCTTCTTGAATTTTTTGAAGAGGTTACTAGGGAAATTGACGAGGGTAAAGCAGTGGATGTTGTCTATATGGACTTTAGTAAGGCCTTTGACAAGGTTCCTCATGGAAGGTTGGTTAAGAAGGTTCAACTGTTGGGTATAAATGCAGGAATAGCAAGATGGATTCAACAGTGCCGTGCATAGTTCCTTGAAGGTGGAATCTCATATAGATAGGGTGGTAAAGAAAGCTTTTGGTATGCTAGCCTTTATAAATCAGAGCATTGAGTATAGAAGCTGGGATGTAATGTTAAAATTGTACAAGGCATTGGTGAGACCAAATCTGGAGTATGGGGTACAATTTTGGTCGCCAAATTATAGGAAGGATGTCAACAAAATAGAGAGAGTACAGAGGAGATTTACTAGAATGTTGCTTGGGTTTCAGAAACTAAGTTACAGAGAAAGGTTGAACAAGTTAGGGCTTTATTCTTTGGAGCGCAGAAGGTTAAGGGGGACTTGATAGAGGTTTTTTAAATGATGAGAGGGATAGACAGAGTTGACGTGGAAAAGCTTTTCCCACTGAGAGTAGGGAAGATTCAAACAAGGGGACATGACTTGAGAATTAAGGGACTGAAGTTTAGGGGTAACATGAGGGGAAACTTCTTTACTCAGAGAGTGGTGACTGTGTGGAATGAGCTTCCAGTGAAGGTGGTGGAGGCAGGTTCGTTTTTATCATTTAAAAATAAATCGGATAGTTATATGGACGGGAAGGGAATGGAAGGTTATGGTCTGAGCACAGGTATATGGGACTAGGGGAGAATATGTGTTCGGCACGGACTAGAAGGGCAGAGATGGCCTGTTTCCGTGCTGTAATTATCATATGGTTATATTATATGGTTATAGGAGCAAAGAGGTCCTACTGCAGTTGTACAGGGCCCTGGTAAGACCACACCTAAACTATTGTGTACAGTTTTGGTCTCCTAATTCGAGTAAGGACATTCTTGCTATTGAGGTAGTGCAGCATAGGTTCACAAGGTTAATCCCCAGGATGGCGAAACTGTCATGAATGAATGGAATAACTGGGCTTGTATTCACTGGAATTTATAAGGATGAGAGGCAATCTTATATTATAAAATTATTAAGGAATTGGACAAGCAAGATGCAGGAAACATATTCCTGATGTTGGGGGAGTCCACAACCAGGTGCTACAGTTAAGGATAAGGGGTAGGCCGTTTAGAACTGAGATTGTTAATATTGACCAAATTAAAGACACCATAATATGGAGGATCCCTGCATTTGTCAGAATTACAGGCGATGGATGGCCCGATTAGTCTGAGCCTCATAATGATATGCAGGATGGTGAAGGATCCATGTATTCTCATTTCCCCTTAATTGATAAAATGTATAGAAACTCAGCAAACAAATTTAAATGCATTGATATGATTGGACTTCTGCAGAAGCATTGTAAATATTGTAAATAATGTTGCTAGACAGTTACCCTGCTGTTTGTTGATTGGCCAAAGTGTTAAGCCCTGGCAGGGTTATTTTGAATTCCAGGGTAAATGTTGCATTACTCAAGTTATGTTAGCTTCTTCCAGAAGCCTCTCCTAGAAACAATGTATGGGAGATTCTGTTATTGGTTTGGGGAACTGTCAATAATTTATTGCTGTAATTAATATGATTGATTGGATTGTAAAGAGACCACCCCTATGTAGTTCGGTCCCTCAAAGTTCAAAGACCTATTACAGACTGCACCCACGAGGTCTTTTGTCGATTTTCTGGAAGAACGCTTGGGGCTGCATGACCTTTAGGAGTGTGTCTACTTGCAGGAGGCTGAAGGATGGGCTAGGCCGAGGCAAGGATCGAACCTATGGTGGTTAAGGTGTTGTATAGGGGAATGTGCTGTTTAATCTAAAAATAATTAGTTGTTACAGTGCTTCAGTGTGTTTTGACTGAGTTAGACTGGGGGGTTGATAAGCTTATAAGAGCATATTTAGAAGATGAGTAAAAACTTTTTCACCCCGCAAGTTGTGAATTTGTGGAATTCTCTGCATCAGAATGCATTTAAAAAAGAGTTAAATAGAGTTCTTATGGCTCACGGAATCAAGGGATATGTGGAGATATCCCCACTTTCTACAGGGGTACGGTGGAGTCTGTACTCACGTACTGCATGAATACGTGGTACTGCACCTGCAACTGCTCGGACAGGAAGGCTCTGCAGAGGGTAGTGAGGATCATTGGCGTCTCCCTACCCTCGGTACAAGAACTGTTCCAGAGCCGCTGTCTGAAAAAAGCTCAGAGAATTGCTAAGCACAAACTGCACCCCCTCCACATACACCTGGATCTCCTGCCTTCAGGCAAGAGATATCGAAGCATCAAAGCCTGGATTACAAGACTACTAAACAGCTTCCTACCACAGGCTGTGAGGCTGCTAAACAGTCACTCTGTACTCACAGTCACTTGATTCTGCGGCTGGCACGGACATTTTAATAACTGGCACTGGCCACTCAAATCAGCTGCCCCGGACATTTTTATGATTGGTTTATTGTATTTTAACGTTGTGTTTTACCTGCTTTTAACTATTTATACTGTTCCATCAGGGACTGGAATGTTTTTAGTGTCATTATGTGTGAAATGTTTTAAATTTCATGTGCGATGCTCCGCTATTCCCTGGGAAACGTCTTTTCATTTTGCACTGTACAACTATTGCTTGCAAGATGACAATAAAGGTTGATTGATTGATTGATTGATTTAGAAGGCAGGAAAGGGGTATTGTCTGTGGATGATCAGAATGGCCTACTCCCACACCTATTTTCAATGTTTCTATGTTTCTGTTAGACGTTGCTTATGCCATATAATCCCCCAGCATTTTCGCCACCTCCAACGGGATCCCGCTACTGGTCCCATCTTCCAATCTCCACCCCTTCCCGCTTTCTGCAGCGACTGTTCCCTCCGCAACTCGCTGGTCAACTCGTCCCTTCCCACCCAACCCACTCCCTCCCCAGGTACTTTCCCTTGCAACTGCGTGAGATACAACATCTGTCCCTTTACCTCCACCCTCAACTTCATCCAAGGACCCCAACAGTCTTTCCAGGTTCACTTGCACCTCCTCCAACCTCGTCTACTGTATCAGCTGTTCCAGGTGTCAACTCCTGTACATCAGCAAGACGAAGCACAGGCTCGGCGATTGTTTCACTGAACACCTGAGCTCAGTCCGCCCTAACCCACCTGATCTCCCAGTTGCTCAGCACTCAGAACTCCCCCTCCCATTCCCAATCTGATCTTCGTGTCCTAGATATTGTTTTGAATTCCAGGGTAATCCAGAACATTGACTTCAGAAAATTGACTTCTCTAACTTCAAATAACCCTTGGTTTCTCTCTCTCCCCATCCCCTCCCCCTTCCTAGTTCTCCCACTAGTCTTACCGTCTCAAGACTACATTCTATCTCTGTCCCGCCCCTCCCCTAACATCAGTGTGATGAAGTGTCTCGACCCAAAACGTCCCCCATTCCTTGCTCCAGAGATGCTGCCTATCCCACTGAGTTATTCGAGCAATTTGTGTCTAGCCAAGGTTTAAATTAAGGCTGAATGTTCACCCGAAGCCTTAACAAACCATAACATGTTATTTAAACAACAGAACACAGATTATCCAGAATCACAAGCGCTGTTCCCTCAGTGCAATGTTTTTGTTGGCTTCAGAACATTGACTTTTCTAACTTCTGGCAGCAAATGGTTAGAAATCAACAACAGATAACAGTGACTGTGAACCAGAGAGAACAGAATGTGACTGTGGTGATATTATAAACGGGCATCTGGGGAAAAGTGGCGTGACACATCGTTCCATGAATCTTGTTCATCATCTGGGCAGTAAACCGCCCGAAACAACCGCCGCTTCCATGGCCACCAGGTGACGGGGACATCTTTGGGGAACATAGAGCACAGAGTGTAGACCAATCCGGCGCAGGAGCGGGCAGTTTGTACACAACGTAGGTGATGAACTATGATGCCAAACCGGTGACCTCGTCTGCCCACCAGGGCCGGCCTTAAGCCAATTGGACCAATTGCTCCCGAAGCGGAGCCCCGCGCAGTGTCCGGCTTGGCCCTGCAGATACTTGTTTATACCAAGATAGGCACGAAAAACTGGAGTAATTCAGTGGTTCAGGCAACATCTGTGGAGAAAAGGAAAGTGAGGTTTCGTGTCGGCGCCGACGACGTAGTGCGGAGCAAAGATAAAGGGTGTGGGGTGACGGACGGTGGGAGCGAATTACGGGCCCCCGCACCGCAGCGGCCAACTAGGATCTTTGGCAGCGACAGCGGCTCTTCCTCCTCCTCCAGCACCCCGCCCACCCGCTAATCTAAACGGCGATACGGCTTTCAAAACAAACCCTCCCACACGTCGAGTCCAGGAGGAGCGAGGGAGGGGGAGGGGGAGGGGGAGGGGGAGGCCCTCTTTTGCCAATGGAGGCACCTGCACCACTCGGCCCCGCACCTTGCTGGAGGAGGGGAGGTGGTGGCGAGGAGATCCCAAAGGCCTCCCCCATTGGCGGCGGCGGTGGACCATGTCCGATGCTCTTGAGACAAATTCAGACAAAGAAGTGTTTTTATTAATTTCATATTCTGCAGAATAGGTGTCTCTCCTCTGATGTCCCCTGGAGGCACAAAGAAAATGGAGATGCTTTCTATCTTTATACCCTTCTTCACTGTGGTCACTACCTCAGGTCTCCCCATCGAGTTTCGTCCAATCATAACATAAAGCCCACATTCCCACGAGAAAGTCCAGGAATGTCTCGGACCATTTCCTGACGTCAAGACTCCCAAGGCCTTCTGCTGAAGTTGTTATCTGTTTGCTACTTTTTATCTAGAATTTCTCTCTGTTCTGTATATTGTTACTTTATTCCACCAGCAGTCTGGCTTCTGCGGATAAGCTCATTTCTTTCTAAGTTATATTTTTCAGAGTTCTAGTATAATTTAACCATCCCTATTAACCCTTCTCTCACAATCCACCATTTTTCTTTTTGCTACGCATCTTTTGAATTATACTATATCTTCCTTTTCTAGTGCTAGCAGCAGATTCTTCGCCTCCCTATCCTCCTCTCGCTAGTCATACTGTGTTCTGAAGGCCAGCGCAGGGAATAATACAACATCCGAATAGGCACAAAGTCAATGGTTCCTTCCCTTCACGCACAGTCTACGGGCTGATATTGTCCGGTGGGGCCTCCACAGGACCCTTAAATCGGTTTGCGTGTGTCCACCCTTTTTCTTTTGTTCGTACTGCTGTCTCGGTGATTAATAACACAAGGTAGGGTCCAGTCCACTTTGGTTGCAGCTTTTCTTCCTTCCATGATTTTACAAGATCCCAGTTCTCTGCTTTCACAGAATGGATTGGCAAGTCGAGATGGGGACTCTGTGCCAACAGCTCCTTGGTTTTTAATTCTGTAATAGAATGAGATACTGCCAGTAAACAGTTCCTTAAGAAAACATCATTACCATGGTGGGTATTCCTTCTATCTTTCCCAAATAATAAAAACCTAACTTGTTCAACCTTTCTCTGTATCTTAGTTGCTGAAACCCAGTCAACATTCTAATTGATCTCCTCTGTACTCTCTATTTTTAACCTTTTTCCTATAATTATGCCTACCAAAATTATGCACCATACTCCACAATTGACCTCACCAATACCTTGTACAATTTAACATTACAACCCAACTTCTATACACAATGCTCTGATTTATAAAGGCCAACACACCAAAAATCTTTCTTTACCATCCTTTCTACACGAGATTCCACCTTCAGGGAATTATACACAGTTGTTCCTAGATCCCTCTGTTCAACTTCATTCCTCAATTCACAATCATTTACCATGTAAGTCTAATTTGAATTTGGCCTGCCAAGTTGTATCACCTCACACTTATCAACATTAAATCCATCTGTCATGTTTCAACCCAGTCTTCCAAATGACTTAAATCTCTCTGTACATTTTTTAAAATCTACTTAATTATTCACAACACCACCTATCTTAGTATTATCTACATACTTCTTAATCTATCTTACCACACCAACATCCATATTATTGATTCACATGACAAACAACAGTGGTCCCAACACACATCCCTGAGGTACCCCTCTAGTCATTGACCTCCAACCTGATAAACATCCATCCACCATTACTCTCTGACATTTCCCAACAGTCACTTTTAATCCATCTTGCTATTCCTTACTAACCGCTTCTTAACCAACCTTATTTCCTTTATTGAACTTTGTCAAAGGCCTTACTGAAGTTCACCACTTTAACCTCATCAATTTTCCTAATAACCTCTTTTAAGAAAAATCAAGATTAGTCAAATGTCACAATCACAAATCCATGCTAATTCTTCCTAATCCTATCCCACTTATCCAAATTCCTATAATATTGTCTTTAGTATCCTTTCCATTATTTCCCACCACTGATGTCAAACAAGTTCTTGTTAAAACTCTACTCTTCTTTGTCCTCCTGTTCAATTACCTCAGGGCTATTGTCTATTCGTAC